>NC_036862.1:33003185-33017826 GCF_002910315.2 Salvelinus sp. IW2-2015
ACAGAATGTGTTAGAGGGTGTGTATGGTCTCCTAACAGACAATGTACATATATTCACCTTCATTAAAGACACTATTCGAGAAATCTTTTTTCTATTTTTCTATCTTCTCCTCTCTTTCCCTCTCTCTCTCTCTCTCTCTCTCCTCTCTTCTCTCTCTCTCTCTCTCTCTCTCTCTCTCTCTCTCTCTCTCTCTCTCTCTCTTTCTCTGCTCTCTCTCTCTCTTCTCTCTCTCTCTCTCTCTCTCTTCACATATATAGTCTATTTACACATGCACACACAGTTTCAGATTGAGATCGTTAGGGCCTTTTCACCACCTCTCTCTGGTTTTGAACTAAGAGGTTCACGTGTCGCTGTGCTTAGCCAACTAGGTGGACTCACTGGAGTCCTGAAGTCAATGGAACACACCCACTTCCAACTCATCAAAAACTGCTCATCAACACCTTTGATTAATTGAATGAGGTTGTTGGCTAATTGTTGGTCTGGAACAGAATTATCAGGCTTGATGGTTAAGTCCTACCTGAGCTGTGTTGGGTATAGACTTGGTGATTCTATAGTGAGACTGTGTGTGGCGGTATAGACTGGATGATATCCTATAGTGAGACTGTGTGTGGGTATTAGGACTGATGATTCTATAGTGAGCTGCAGGCTATGGTGGGGTTTGTAATGTGTGTGGGTGCACCATGTTACTTAACATACATTAACATTACCTTTCCCCCCAGGAGTCCCCAGTGCTGCCACAGTGGTGATAGTGATCTGTATCGCCGCCCTGGTGGTGGTGGTTGTGCTAGGCATCTACCGTATTCACCTGACACACCAACAGGAGGGCAGGAGCTCAGACACAACCAAGGAGGGAGAGCTGGACTGGGACGACTCAGCGCTCAATATCACAGTCAATCCTATGGAGGTAAGGGGAAGAGGGGGGAGACTGAAAACAAAACAGTGGGGGAGAGGCGAGGGAGGAATAAAGGAAGGAAGGTGAGTGTTGTAGGGACCAGATGTTGGAACAGCCTTAAGGGCAGTAAGTAGGAGGAGGCAGCAGGATCAGGGGCAAGATACTGTCCAGTATATTAACAGTGAAAGGTGGTTCCAGGTGAATGACAAAATCCTATGAATAGTTACATAATCTTTACAGAATACAGGTTTGAATAGAAATCAAAACCCTGAGCCTCAATCAGGCCTACCCTGCCAAACCAACAGTAGCAGGTTGGGGTATACCAGGTTATGGACAGCCTCCAAAACAGCTCACAGACCAGAGCTAGAACATCACTCCAGCTCATAGGTGAAACAGGTACCTTTATACCTATGGCCCCTCCTTATGGAACCTACCATTAAACATGGTGCTCTTTACCCATTAAATCATGTAACAGGCATCGTCATTATATTACATATTACATCTAAATAAACATCTTAAACATTCCTGGCTTATCCTCAATGCGGGAAATCTTTAAATRAATGAATACACATTTCATAACAATAGTTCTGCAATCTGCGTATGGTCCCATTACGCACGGACATGATAGACAAGACATGGCGCTCCGAGATGTGCCAACTTCAAACACAGGACACATTACAATATGGAAATAAACAAACTTCTTTCTTGTCAGTGTAGCAGGTGTTCATGTGCCCCTGAACATCACATCCACTTGGAGGATTGCAAAAGGGTCAATTAATACATTTAAGTATGAAACTGAAATTCGTCACAACGCAACTTGACCAAACATTTGCTCGACACACAATTAGCCTTACGCACAATAAATAGCCATGATACTGGCAAAAGAGGGAAATAACAACAGTATACACCTTTAGGATAAATTAATTACTAGATATATGGGGACACATGAATGCGCTAAACAAGGGGAATTCAATAATTAGTGACGAGAGGTACTGAGTTAGCTTCGTCACAGTAAGAAAAGAGAGAATGGACTGAAATAGAGTAACGAAGATAGAGGGCAGAGGGAGGAATGGCAGGGAAGAGGAGAGAAAGGGAGAAATGGGACATAGTGAAACAGAGTAGGATACACAAGGGCCACAGTAATCAGCTCCAGAACCTGTTACACAGCTGTTGCCTCTCTGTGCCCCATGCAGAGTTTCCAGGAGCCCCAGGAAGCTGAGGAAGAGGCCAGTGAGGAGGAGGAGGAAGATGAAGAGGATGACATCACCAGCACAGAGTCAGACGACAGCGAGGAGGAGGAGGTCCCAGGAGCTCACAGGGTACAACAGAGCAGCAAGAGGGGCCAGCTGGACTGGGACAACTCTACAATTAATTGTTTTTGATTTACCATACTGCAATAACAATTAATAGCATACACACTGATGCACACACATACACACTGATGTAGATATTACACACACGCTGAGGCATCAACATACTCACTACTATAAAATAAATTGTTCAAATCATGAGACTACCTGAGATTTCTCTGAGTTGAGGTACAATCCTCCCCTACTGGTGAAAAAGGAAATGGTATTAAGAATAGAATGAGCACTATGTGATAACACACATAAACACATACACGTCACACACACACACATACACATCACACACAACACACATACAAACGTCACACACACATACAGCACACACACCATACACGTCACACACACAACACGTCACACACACACACACACACATACACGTCACACACACACACATACACGTCACACACACACACATACATACACGTACACACACACACACACAACACATACGTCACACACACACACACACACACACACACGTACACACACACACACACACACACACACACAACCACACACACACACACACAACACACACACACACACACACACACACACACACACACAACAACACCACACACACACACACACACACACACACACACACACCAGCCTGTATTTAAAAAGACTCCTTTCCTTTATGTCAAACTATGTGGTGTTAACTAAAAGCTACCCTGTGGTACTCCAATGCTGTAATACTATCCTGTGGTCTTGAGTACCCCAGGCCTCAAGCCCTAGTCCACAAACTGAAACCTTAACTACTGTTTTTTACTGAGACTGTGAAAAAAAGACAACAAAATGTGAAAATACTGTATACGACTGAAATTGCTTGTCGAACATCTGTTTTCCACCTATTTTTTCAGGGTCTAAAATCTTGTCTGAGAAACTGTGGTCCTATAGGTCGCTGTGATCTTTTGTAATGGTAACAACCAACTAATGAAACAAATACCAAATGATAGTCTTTGGGTGGAGTTTTCCTTTAAGATGGTACAGTCCAGTATAGRGGAACACCTTCGATCCTTACCTTGATACACTATATTGCAAAAGTATGTGGACACCCGCATCAAATTAGTGGATTCGGCTATTTCAGTCACACCCGTTGCTGATGGGTGTATAAAATCGAGCTCACAGCCATGCAATCTCCATAGACACACAATGTCAGTAGAATGGCCCTACTTAAGAGCTCAGTGACTTTCAACATGGCACTGTCATTGGATGTCACCTTTCCAACAAGTTAGTTCATCAAATTTCTGCCCTGCTAGAGCTGCCCGGTCAACTGTAAGTGCTGTTATTGGGAAGTGGAAACATCTAGGAGCAACAACGGCTCAGCCGTGAGGGGAAGGCCACAGAAGCTCACAGAACAGGACCGCCGAGTACTGAAGCGCGTAATGCGCTAAAAGATTATGTCCTCGGTTGCAACACTCACTACCGAATTCAAAACTGCCTCTGGAAGCAACGTCAGCACATTCTAGATTATGCTATGCTTCCAACTTTGTGGCAACAGTTTGGGGAAGGCCCTTTCCTGTTTCAGCATGACAATGCCCCCGTGCACAAAGCAAGGTTTTCTCACGCAATTGCACACCCTATAGAAATGTTGCGCAACATGAGCTCAAGGGAACTCATGAAGTGTTTGATTAGATTTTCGATTAGATTTTCATTGATGTCAGAGTGATTAGAGGGACAATACAGTGCTGAGTACCAGGCAGTTAGCAAGTTTGGTAGACTACTAAYKACCATCAGCAGCATAAGAGCTCGRCATTYCAATTCCAGTAGGGCTGTTGCGGTGACCTTATTACCGGTGTGGCGGTAATAAGGTCACCGCAACAGCCCTACATACCGAAATGGTTTGTCGAGATCGGTGTGGAAGAACTTGACTGGCCTGCACAGAGCCCTGACCTCAACACCATCTAACACCATTGGAATGAATTGGAATGCCGACTGCAAGCCAGGCATAATCGGCCAACATCAGTGCCCGACATCACTAATGCTCTTATGGCTGAATGGAAGCAAGTCCTCGCAGCAATGTTCCAACATCTAGTGGAAAGCCTTCCCAGAAGAGTGGAGGCTGTTATAGMAGSAAAGGGGGGACYAACTCCATATTAATGCCCATGATTTTGGAATGAGATGTTTGACGAGCAGGTGTCCACACACTTTTGGTCATGTAGTGTATCTGTGTTCAGTATATCATACCTTTTGTCCATTGCATCAAATTTAAATTTAAGACGAAATAAGAAAAAAATATTATTGCATTGATTTGCAATATTTTAATACCTGAAAAATATGTTGGGTTTATTGCAATGGAATATATTTTATTTATCACTGCGTATTTAAGCCTGGATGAGGTGTCTAGGTGATTTTACATTTGGCGTAACCAATGGCACTAAACAATCTTTATTTGTTTTTTGATTGGTGTCCTGTTGGAGATGTTGTAGTTACTTGAGGCATAATCATGCAGTTGCAACATTACAGAATGTTCAGATAGAAATATGTTGCATAGAACAGACACGTTTCTCTGTCATGCAAAACAATAACCATGTCAGCTCCATGCATTTAATTTCTATCTTCAATATTCTGTACCCAACTGAATAAGCACCCAGGTGAAAGTTGACCTTGCCTGTTCTGTTTGTTTTGGACACACTATAAGAGAGAAGGAACCTTGTACATTTTGATATGTTCCTCTTGCCTGTACATACTGACTAGAGTAGGTGACCCTGCCCTGAACCTAGCAAAGCTCCTCCCTCTGTTCATCTGTATGTATGCACCCCCCTCCCCCCATCTGTATGTATGCACCCCCCTCCCCCCATCTGTATGTACTAACCCGCCCATGTCAATTAAATCTGTTCATATCACACCAAACCCACCCCTCTCTCTATGTTTGTATCTCAATGTTCAGTTCATTCCAAATGGCTGTGCTTTCTGTCTCTGTTAAGACAGGCAAGACAAACAGACACCGCTGTTCCTACATTTTAGGATGGGAGACAACAGTGGGAAATGATCATGGAAGTTAAACCAATTTAAACCCAACTTAAACTGGTTAATGGGCAGGGCATGTATAGGGTGTTGTCTTCTGTCTTTCTGTAGTCAATCCCAGCAATCCCCCTTACCCCTATCGTACACAGTACACCTATTACAAAATGTTATTTTACCTGCCATGAGGAGAAATTGAAAGTTTCTATTGTCTTCATTTTGGTATTTGACTGTGTGACCCTGCTTGATGTATTCCTTCCCGGGGATAGTCCTTTGGTTCTAGCTGTACCCGTACCCCCTTTGAACCTTGCTGGACTTTGCATCAATCCTCCCCAATGGTCTCCCAACGTTTGTTTTAGAACAGTGGTCACCAACATTTGAGTCAAGATCACTTTCGCAKTCAAAAGGCAAGCCAAGATCTACCACTCAGAKAATTATTTTTACATTAACCTAATAAAAACAGCTCTGTAGGAATGAGATTTGTGCAGTACACTTAATACATTATCTTAGCATATTGGCTATATGCCTGGCCTGCCAATATTATTTTTCTCAGACCATATTATATTTCAAAACTCGAGCTTTGATAAACTAGATCGGTTGGTGTAGCACTTGTGAGGCACAGCTGAGCATGAATTGAAATAATTCGCTTTTTTATTTTACTGGACTGATGGTACCTGCTTCTGATGGGCATGGTGATTTTAAGACAACTGGGAACTCTGAAAAAACGAGGTCAAACCAAGAAGTCAGTGAACTTCACGTCGGAAAGTCGGAGTTCTAGAAAGATGCTAGCGTTTACGAGTTGGATGACCATTCAAAACTATTTTCCATAGTCGGATCKCGCTTTTTCCGAGTTCCCAGTTGTCTTGAACGATTGAAAGACAATGAATCCCGAGTTCCCAGTTATTTGGGGGGAAAACAGTCTCAGTGGACGGATGGAGTGAGCAGCAGACGGTCCTTGCTCTCCTTCCTTTCCTCCAGTGGGACTGACTAGAGAGAGGGGACACAGTCTTCCACCTGATGGCAAAACTCGAGTCGCACCACACCTGCCTCGGCACAAATTCATGTTGTTCCTATGACCAGCGAAAGTGAAATACTCCTCGATATTAAAATACAATCGACGAGCTGCTAATAATAATAAAAACGCAGGGCTATCCATACACTTGGCTACTCGTTCATTTTCCGGGGTCGTGRAAGATGTAGGTAGGCACCGTGAATTGAGCTATCCGATTGGCCAGCCCCAAAAGCGCACTCGATTTAGCCACATATCTCCCGGTCCGCTGGGTAGGCGGAGTTGAACTTTTCAGACAAATGAAATGGTTAAAAATGGGAAAACTTTGCCTACCCGGTGCCCAGGGCTTCTGAATCAAGTTGAACGTACTGTCAACAGCGCAACACSGGGAAAAGGAGCGCAAGCTTATGCCGTTATCGTTGGCTTTTCTACAGAAATGTTTGGTGATAGACTAGGAATGCCTTGAAGATCAACATGTCAATCAACATTAAATAAAGGTTAAATTTATAAAATAAATAAAAATCGCGATCCACCGGTTGGTGACCACTGTTATAGAAGAAGAAGAAGGTGAAAATAAATATCATCCTTGTAAAATGTGTAAAACCTTTTTTCGGTTTTTCTTGATTTTTTCTTTGGACTGTTTTTCTTAGTTTACTTTAGATGGTCACTACAACACTTTCTGTAAATTGACCAATAAAGACTTGTTTTAGAATCTAGCTGTGTCTCATTCATTCTGCAGTCACTTATCAATKTATTCAATACAGAAAACAACTAGGCCTAGAGAATGTGTGAATTAAAATGGGGTGGGAAATACTCAGCCGCGGGTCACTAATTAGTCATATAGTTAAGWCTATGGACATTTCAGTCTATGGTATTACAAAGCTATGAAAGGTATTAGACCAATTTAACAGTTTAACCCTCCTGTTATGTTAGTTTCATGTTAATTAATTCTGTGTTCTCGGTCCAAAATGACCGTCCCATTATAGCKGATTATAAATCCATAATAATACATATATCACCTAATGTTATGTTAGATCTTTTTATCAACTTAAATTCTTGTGATCATTACAAGTTTTGAAATTCTATTTGCTATTTATGGCCTGTAGGCCTCGTTGACCTGAGCTCCTACAACTCTTTTTAGAGTAAAAAAAACTGGATTATTGGATTATTTTGACTATAGCATATACTCAGATGAAACCTATTGTGCTATTTATCACTGACTACTTTGTGTCAAAGTTTAACAAGGACTCTCTACTCCTCACCAGTGTCATGATCAAAGATATGATCAAGAGCCTCGCATACAGTATATTGTTTGATCATTGTGCTGCCATAGAATGAATTGTGAGCAAGGCCTCAAAAAAGCTTTATATACCAGAGCTGCAAGAAAAGTTCTATATATTATTGAAACAATTTTGCGATTGTTTGTGAGAATGCCAACAGGTGTGGTTCCCGTGGAGGAAAGATTCTATTGGGGAAAGGTTACCGTGGGGGTTGCCATGGAAGCCAAGAAGGGGAGTGTGTGTTTAATCCAATGTCAAATTTAATACAATGTCTCCATCTAGTGGCCATTTCTAGTGATGTGTTTATTGGTAGTGTTTTATCAACTTTTTCCCCACTTCGAAGAAATAGGCTGTAGAGAATCATATTAAAGCGCTGGGCTTGGAATTTGACCAGGTTACCACATAATTCGGCCGCCACGGAYGCTGCCATAATAACGTCATAGACGGCCGAAAGTGTACGTCATAGTAAAACAGCTGAGATATTCCCGCGAGTTTCACTTTTTGATCACACTCAGACGTGCTGAAGAACGTAAGTGCCTCAGTAGCGGCCCATCTGCAATGCAATGAAAAATGCAGATTAATTAACTAGATTAGGCTAATTAAATATAAAGATCTCTAGTAGAATTTGCAACCAAAATGTAGGCCAATGAGTGAAATAGAAAGTAGGCTAGCCTAACGAGCGAAATCTAATAATGACATGGTTTTCTTTAGGATATCGCATAAAATACAAYTGGGAATCTCTTATCTAATACAAGAATGCTTGGTACTGATTCTGAATCCGGCTGTTGGCCGCGCTTGAGGTCTTCGAAGAAGCGCAACAACCCCAAAGCCAAACACGCAGGAAAGGAGATAGGGTATGAAGCCTGAAACAGATAAAAAGCCTAACAAGTACTGAAGTAGTGCCATATATTATTTTTATTCTTATATGGACAGGAATAACAGAAATAGTCATCTGAAAATGTCTGGCATAGTGGGGGGATGATATTGTAGTGTAACTGTGATGACTACATTAGTATTTTTTCCAGCTCTCCCCTCTCTGACCCCTAAGCCTGCCTGTTACCCCTTCTAGCTCTCAGGATGCCCAGACAAAAACTGAGTTTGACCCAGTGACCCGCTCCCTGGCTCTCCACCTGTGCTGCCCAGCCTGTGACACTCTCCTCCTCCAGCCTGTGTCTCTGCCCTGTGGCCACTGCCTCTGCCGGCCTTGCCTGGAAGGCGTCCGCAAGAAGCCATCCAGCACCAAGGCCTCTGATGCCGAGCAACCTCAGCCCTGCTCCCAGTGCCCTTGCTGCCTGGTCCACTACTCCCTCCAGCCCGGCGAGGCCTGGCYCTTCCCAGAGAACCTTCTCCTGGCTAACGTGGCTGAGCAGCTCCTGGAAAGGCTTGAGGGCCTGAGACGGGTGAAGCAACCCAAAAACACCCGTGCCAAGAAGTTACCCCTGAGGATGACCGCCTGCGAGATCTGYTCTAAGCAGCGCGAGGCCCAGCGCTACTGCCAAACCTGCGGCCTCAACTACTGTGCCAAGTGCCTGAGAAAACTCCATGGCAAACGGGCATTCCAGGCCCACGTGCTGACGGAGCCCGTGGAGAGCGGGTGCCGCGATCCATGCCCCATCCACCACGACCGCTCCCTGTCCCACTGTTGCCTTGACGACGGAGCTCTGGGGTGCCAGGGGTGCATGGAACAGGGGCACCAGGGACACGATGTGTCACCAGTCCACGAGGCCCGCGCCCACAGGGAGTTGGGCATCCGCAATTCCCTAGAGCAGGCTGGGAAGGGTAAGGTCATGTCTACTACTCTAATTTCATGGATTTATGTCATTAATTTGACATCTTAATGTTGCTGCACAAACAGCTTTTGTTCAGTTAATTAGCTTTCATAAGTGCAGCCAGAATCTACCAGTGCTAAGCTTTCACATCTTAATTACTGCAAGTAAAAAATAMATTCTCAAAATCCCATCTTTGTGAACCACAGTAATGGWAGCCAATGTTCCCTCMAAAAWWWTTWGGCACTGAGCAAATTTCAGGTCTGCTGAGTACAAATTTGAACATCTAGAAAATTCAGTGCAAATTCCAGCGCAAGTTTACTGTGAACACTGAGGTCGTACTCGCTTTAAGTTCCAGTTTTAACAGTGGTCAGGTAGRCTACTATGGATATTTGATCATAATGTATGTCTATCAGAGTGGCCTACCATCAAAARCAATGGGGAAAAATACATCCCATAACATTTTAACATGGAAATAGCTGTTCTATCAATCAGCCTACAGTAGCAGCCAATGTGTGGTGTTCAATGTAAGCCTACATTCAACATTACCCTGTTATCCACTTGTCCATCAGACGAGGAGATGGCTTAAAATGTTTTGTTTGATGCAAGRAACCACTTTACAAAATAAAATTCATTATTATTCCCATACTATTATTACAGAAAATCAGACAAATTATGCTACCCTCTGCCTATTGGCTACTTAGCTTATTCAAGACYGTCTCAAAATACAACACTGCCCCTTTAACACATAAAAAAATAATTTTACCTGACTGGCTTTTCTAAGATGACTAGAAATGCAGACATTTTGTGCTCTTGTCGGAAGCAACCCCTCCCCCATTGTTGACTAGAAATTAGCGATAACCGGGCTAATAACTCWCTAACTAGCAAAGAATATGAACAAATGTGCACARGTGGCTTCAGCTTTGATCACAAGCGCATCTACTCGTGACCGCTCATGCTGTTAACACAGTCAAGTTCAAAGTGAATGGCACAGATCCATATATGACTATGGCTATTTGCATATAGGCCTACTGCAGCTCTGATTGGTTATGGCGCTGTAGAGTAGGGGTCTGAGTCATGCCTGTCAATGCAATAGAATAATACGCCAATGCTCTCTGCCTACAAGAAAATCTCTTACACAGTTTGTTTTGCATACTAAGTCTTGCATAGTTTGTTTTGTTTCAGTATGTTACATTGAAAGTGGCTAATATTGCGTTGATTTGAGCACAATTTTCCACAGTATAGTGAAACGTTGATAGTGTTAACTAAAGGGAAAAACTAGGAAGTTGAGTGAAGTTCAAACTCATKCTTCTCTGCATGGGCTGATATTTCTTCTGCCCGGCCATCCGAGGGGAGCTGCGCGCCCACGCACGTGCACGTGCACAGCTTAGAGGGAATATTATGTCAAACAGATTACTTGCAGCAGAGTAAACTCAAAGTTAATTCATTAAAAGTTAATACAGGAAGTTAAGTTTGTATCAGATGTTTATTGCTGCACCCGTCACGTGGCTGTAGTGAAGTCCCAGTGTGAAGCTGACATGGTGTCCATGGACCAGTTGAGGGCCCGGACGGGCTCCGACGGCACCGAGCTAAGACGCCGTGTGCGCGAGGGTTTCCTGTCTATCCGTAATGTCCTGCTAGACCAGGAGGCATTGCTGCTCTCACACCTGGAAAATMTGACCTCCAGCACCTGCAGCGGAGCCATTGACTTCCTCCAGACCTCTGCCCCACTCCTGAGCTCCCTGACTGGGCTGGAGACGATCTCTGAACAGGCCCTCCTGGAGCCCAACACTGTGGCCTTCCTGACCGGGGYCRTGGCTCTGACCCAGTGGCTGCAGAGGGTCAACGGGGACATTCATCGCTCTGCCCTGACTCTCCAGGAGGGGGAGCCCTTCAAGGGGATGAAGATGGACTTTGATGCTCTCTTTAGGGACCTGCAGGGCCTGCTGGGGACCCACCTCCACTGGAAGAGCCCCGAAGTGGCTGCAGTGGTTGCCGTGGCGACCGGCATGGAGGCAGCCATTTTGGAGGGGTGCTGCGAGGTGGTGCAGCTGCCATCATGCCCAGGGACCCCCCACCGCACCCTGGCGTACTCACCCCGAAGCCCCCGGACTCCCAGGAGCCACAGGAAGCTGGTGATGGAGGAACAGCTGGGCCTGTCAGCTGGGGACTGCAGCGATAAGGAACGCCATCTGCTGCCCAGGCCCCCCATCATCTACCAGCACATCGTCAGTGGAGCCACWGTGGAGGTACAGTTAAAGAGCAACTATGGAGTTATTCAGAAATTAAACTTCAAATGTATTGTTTTATATCTATGTAGAAGTTATCCAATATGATGATAGCTATTTATCTGTCTGTGTAGGTCTTCTGGATGCTGCCCATGGGCGGAGGTGAAGACCTTTGACATCCACTTCCAGGATGCGGTTATCTTGGGGATGGCCATGGAGGAGGGGAAGGGAGTGGTCCTGGTGGGGCTGAAGACCTGCAACCTGCAGACGGCCGGGCTCYGCCTAGACACACACTACCTGTTCCGGGCACGCTCTGTCAACRGGGCCGGCGTGTGGAGCTCCTCCTACAGAGTGAGTGTGGTATTACATGACCAATGACATKCACTGACTGATTGTGAGCCCAATCCTATTTTGATGTACATGAGTATTACTAACAACTAACTTGTTCATGTTGTCATTGTTCCCAGGTGAACACCGAGTGCCAGGGAGATGAGGCCAAGGCAGCCGTGACACAGGAAATCTAACTCTTACAACAGGAAATAAAGATCCCACACATCAAATCTCATACTCCATATGTCTACTTACAATCTGCCCTTTACACATATTACCTTACATGATCAAACAGAAACATACACTGCATAACAAAAATAAAGCAAGTAACTTTGAAAAAGTGAGTTATTCCATTTTTTCAATAAACACAATGCACACATCTTGTTGCTATGTGGAATTTGTTCCTAACTAATTCACCTGGTTAAATAAAGGCTAATCAGAATAAAATTGTATTGACCACTTGAAAATAGAAATTATAGTCTTCGTCACGTCTCGGTGCCCCGAGCAAACAGTGGAAATCTTTCTTTAATCACCTATGAAAAAAAACACTCATTAGCATCAGGCTAACGAGTCCTAGGTGACCCTCTCGTTATACAACATTAAATAATTACATCCTATTACCCCCAGCAGCAGCAGCCCTCTGCTATTACAGCCCACACATCTCTCARGGACATGGTAATCCACTCATTCTAATTAAAACACTGCTGAAAGTGCACTGTCCGGAAAAATTTGGTAAGTGTCGTGACTTGACTTTAAAATCAATCTGAGGACTGTTATTTATCTAATTACCTAAATATGTTTAATTGTTACCCGATTAAATTAATCATGTAACAATTAATTCATTAGGATCTGGGGCACCACGAGAGCGGTTCTTTAAAGAGTTGCCATCTCCCGAATTAAACTCTAAAGGTCTTTACCTATCACACCTATAAACAGTCAATGTATTAATCATAACCTCATATCATCATTCTGAACCGTCGTAACCTCCTTTGCATCTGCAAAACTCGAGACTTACTTATGATTCAGTACTACACAAATTGGTGTAATTATTTATTTACAAACTAATTAAATGGTAACACAGGATAACATACACACTTAATACGTCAAAAACAGGTCCATAGCGGACTGACAACAATATGGCTGCTTGTTACAAAAGACATGGAGAGGGCGAGAGAGAGAGAGAGGGAGAAAGACACTTAACGTTGGTACATCTAGAAAATACTCCCACTTATAGTATTCCTATACTTTGCACACRAACCGCCGCCCGCTTGGAGTAAGAAATCATAAATATATTTACGTGAAATGCCTTGGTTCGCCGTGTCTCTCGGAACCGGGCCGCCTTGGAAAGAGGGTTGGGCCTTTTCGTGGCACGCTGGTAAGTCTCTGATTGTCCAAAAATGGTTCCAACAAGTCTTCTTATCAGGTATGAAGGTAAGACCCAGATGCAGACCACGTCGAATAAACAATAATTTCCTATTCCAACAGTGGCAGGCAATAGACAGGTCAAGGCAGGCAGGGGTCAGTAATCCAGAGGTGGGGCAATGGTACCGGACGGCAGGCAGGCTCAGGGTCAGGGTAAGGCAGAGGTCAGTAATCCAGAGGGGGGCAATGGTACCGAGCGGCAGGCAGGCTCAGGGTCAGGGTAAGGCAGAGGTCAGTAATCCAGAGGGGGGCAAAGGTACAGGTCGACAGGCAGGCTCTGGCAGGCAGAGTGGTCAAGTAGGCGGGCTCAGAGTCAGGACAGGCAAGGGTGAAAACCAGGAGGGCGAGAAAAGAGAGTCTGGAAAAAGCAGGAGCTGAGACACAAAACGCTGGTTGACTTGAACAAACAAGACGAACTGGCAACAGAMAAACAGAGAACACRGGTATAAATACACAGGGGATAATGGGGAAGATGGGCGACACCTGGAGGGTGGTGGAGACAATCACAAAGACAGGTGAAACAGATCAGGGTGTGACACTTCTACTGTTGTTCCTCTCTGTAGTTGTCCGGTGACTTGTCATGTAGTCCTGAACAGAACTATAGAGTTGATTTTCCTACCATTCTTTCCTGAAGCTGCCTCTTTGAACATAGGCTAGCCAGCTGTGTCGATGGTTCCCAGTGGGGTGATGAGAGTAGCGTAATACGATGGTTTGAGCAGTAGTAGAATGATCCCACTTAAAGGACAACTAATCAGCCATACCAGTGATTGTCCGGGAGGTGGTTTTATTGTCTCTACCTCGTGTTGAGATTCAGGGTTCAAACCGCTCTAACAGTGCAGCTGCAGCTCTACGTCTCTCTGGTCTGATATGTAAATTCTTAACCCATAATTTTATACAGTTTGTTCAAAAGGGCGGTTGCGTCAGGCTGACAYGCTCTCTGACCTCACTCAGGGGCGTGACTTGTAACTTGTACAAAGTTTATGTAAAACAATTATATMTTATGTCTCTTAAAATCATTTCCCTCTCTTAACAAAAACACTTTCATAATTTTTCATATTTCATGCACAACACATTGGATGGAGACTTCACTCATGTAGTGGGTGTACTTTCCAAGCTACAGTATTTCCTTTATAATTTTTTTTTAATGATATCACAAAATTACAAACGAAATGACATTCGTGTTCTTTAGATCGCCTCTGACCATTCCCCACGTTTTATGTTTGAAATATTGTTACAGTATTTGCTTTAAAACGTGTTACAGTTTCAGCGGGAAAAGTCTGTAGAAACAAAAGACATTCCTCTGGTGAACATTGGAGAGGGAGAGCTGAATGTTCTGTCCTTGATTTACAACAGGGTGTGAGTTGTTAACCCCGCAGCCCC
>NC_036862.1:33018996-33020526 GCF_002910315.2 Salvelinus sp. IW2-2015
GTGCAGCAATATCTAACAAGTAATCTAACAAGTCCACAACAACTACCTTATCATCATCGTTGCCATCCCCATAGTCTGTGAGGAAAGAGAGGACTGATTGGCACAGTGTTATTTGAGGATTCATCAGAGATAATGCTGTAATCTTACCTGCTTGTGTACAATGTTACAGTGCAGTAGGCCTGATACTCATGGACAAATACAATGGTTGTAATTTCCAGAATTGACCAAAAGATGGGAGCATAGATCCCACCAGCACAGGATCAGGTGGAGCAACAAATATTCAGCATCAGCAAAAAAATTAAACTAATCTAAACTCCCAGGTGAGTTTATTATGACAAGGTTTCCAGCTTCATCAGAGTTGTGCTGATGATCATGATTGTATAATARCAGAGCGTAGCATGCAAAGTCAGAGGAAATGGGACTCATGCTGAGCTCAAGTGACATGCCTACATGTGTATGGCTGACATCAGTACAAACACAGCAGGAGTCCTGTTTGTGTACACAGAGGGAGAATCTTAATTGCACACTCCTCGCTTCTTCTCTCCTCGCCTCCTTCTCAAAACCCATTGGATAAGAAAGCCAGAGGTCCCTACCCTCTGACCTCCTCCAATCGGTTTTGAGAAGGAAGAGCGGAGAAAGGTTGCGGTGAGTATGCAATTAAGATTCTCCCATTCAGTAGAAACCAGCCTGTGATCCTGTGGCATAGTGACTAATTGTGAATCCATGCGTGCAGGAGTTATACGATYGTGTTTGTAAGGTCAGGAGGTCATACAGTCATCCAAAGGCCTTGACGTCATCTGTAGAACATACACATACACAACACACACAGCTGTAAGGGATTTAGGCAATGTCACTGGTATCGCCATAAGGCTGTGGCCGGTAATTGTGTGTGTATGTGTGCGCGCGTGCACGCGTGTGTGTGTGTGCATTACAGTTGCTAATTTGAGATGAACCCTCACAGTAACAGTGTTTGGCTGCACTAATAGGCAGTGGCTGACATTTGAAAAGGTTGAGATGGAGGGTGGGGGGGGTCTCACTCGCATTCTGACTAAAGAGTCGGTCCCCTTGTGCGGAATGGCCAGAGGATAAAACATTGAGACTAAAGCTTTTGTCCTAGCTAGTCCATAGACCAATTGTTGTAAAAATCGAATTAATTCCTATGCTACAATATACAGGTAGGTGGTAGGCACAATTAAATGTTATGTCACTCAATCTTCTCCATCTCTCTCTCAACATCTGTTCTCATAGTATGCAGTTATGCAAAACAAATGTTTATTCAAGAATAATAAGGGATGTAGGAGAAGAGATAAGTAGGCAGTAGGAAAGGAATCAGTGGAAGACAGAGAGATACAGCAGCACCTAGATAGGGCCCGGTCTGTCAGGGCCCAGGTCTGGCAGAATCTGTGCAGAAGATCTAGGTGCTGCTGTATCTCTCTGTCTTCCACTGATTCCTTTCCTTTACTGCCTACTTATCTCTTCTCCTACATCCCTTATTATTCTTGAATAAACATTTGTTTTGCCATAACTGCT
>NC_036862.1:33020551-33025179 GCF_002910315.2 Salvelinus sp. IW2-2015
GGACTTCCCACTGGTTATCTAAACCTTCTTTTCCCTCCTGTCCTTGTACACCCAGCCTCCCTCTCCCACCCAGTTATTCTCTGCAAGAGGGACCAGGTCCCTGCCAATGCTGCGAAAAGTATAGAGGGAGTAGAGCAGGCGGGATTCCCAGAAAGCACAGGCAGCAATGAACAGTGACTATAAAGATTTTATAGGAGATGCGGAGAGAATTACATAAATGATACATTAGTAGTAGTAAGGCGTTCCAGTTAGTCCTCTGAGATCACAGCACAGCAGATGTGCCGAATAATCCATTCTTATTAGCCAAGAGAACAAAACACAAAGCCCCTAGAGTCATCAACTAAGCCTGTTCCTGATATAATCCCCACGACACGATGGAAAACAACAAAACAGTCCTCTCCTCATTTTCCTCCTCACTCTCTCTCCTCTCTCTCTGCCCCCTCCCTCTTTTTCTGAAATGAGAGATACAGCTTAGCAGCTTGCCATGCACTGTTTTCCAGTCAGGTGTTGTGGTCGTTACTGGTTAGCTCTTATGCCAAATTCGGAAACAAAGTCCAACCACTACCTCAAATTACTCATATAATTTTGAAGATTGATTATCCGCGGAACATCGCTACCTGCGCCTGAAGACAGGTAACTGCATCTACACATGCTAATAACCACATATCCATTCCTTTTAGGACTAAATTACAATGTACGCTCGCCGACATTGAGTATACAATATTGTTAAAGTTGGCATTAGGCTGCCCACTCATATCTATTGTTACCTGATTGTGTGTATTGAGTGTTTTTCAATTTACTCAATTGAGCTAGCACGCAATATAAAAACAATGTTTGTAGATGCTACTCCCATTAGCCAACAGTAGATGCACCTATACCCCACATGCAAATAAATATAAAACACACTTCTCAGTATAGTGCCTCCCTTATCTACCTTTAACTCCTCTCTCTCTATCTCTCTGTGTGGTCTCTCTCTCTCTCCCTCTTCTCTCTCTTCTCTCTCTCTCTCTCTCTCTCTCTCTCTCTCTCTCTCCTCTCTCTCCTCTCTCATTCAAATTACTTTTATTGCATTGAAAAACACCATGTCTTACATTGCCAAAGCAAGTGAAAATAGCAAATACACAAACCAGTGGACAAACAATAAAAGATGACACAGTAAATTATTACATTCACAAAGAAGTGTAACGCATAGTTGAATAGAGACATTGCTCAACATGATTTCAGTCCTCGATGACCAGTATACGTGTATGTAACATGTGTGCAACTAGCTTATCACAAGTGAAAAATGGAAAATACAATAAATATGATCTGTCCATTAACAATGGGTCTCCTTCTCCCAGTCTGTTCCCCTTCTATTTGCGGCACCCACAGTCACCAAAATCTCCGCTGCTGATGGCCACACTTCGTATTTCAGCACATCATATGGACCATCTATCTCACAATCAATTGACTCTTGTTTCGAAATCTTTCTGGGTCTGTGTATCTGACGGCACCACATACTGTGTCACTCTAGATCATTCAACATTTGCAGGAGTTAGAAGTGCAGCTCATTCTATCACACGCTGGCAGTGAGCCTGTCTTCTCTCTGACCCAGTCTGCCTACCGGCAGCCTCTCTCAATAGCAAGCTATGCTCACTGAAAATGTATATAGTCAAAGCTTTCCTTAATTTTGGGTCAGTCATAGTGTCAGTATCTGCCATTGTGTACTCTCTGTTTAGGCCAATAAGCATTCTAGTTCGCTCTGTTTTTTTGTTAATTCTTCCCAATGTGTCAAGTAATTATCTTTTTTTTCTCAGGGATTTGTGGCTAATTGTTCTGCTCTGCCTCGCTGTGGCTCCTCTTGCATTTGTGAACACAACCCATGACCAGCTTGCTTATACTCTTACTCTCGCAGTCATCCTCTCTGTAGGTGAGCTTTGTTATGGCAAGCTTGTGAATCACTTCCTTTAGTGGTGCTTGTAGAATTCAACTCCTTTTCCTGTATATTTGATAATTAGCGGATATCGACCTAATTCTGCTCTGCATGCATATATGGTGTTACGTTTGTACACAGAGGATATTTTTGCAGAGTCTCAATTTGGTTTCTTCCCATTTTGTGGAATCTCTGTTTGCAGTGACGACCCCATGCTTCACAACCCATAAAGTCAATGGATTCTATAACTGATTAAACTATTTAGCCGAATCCTGCCTGGTATGTCACAATGCTCGCTTGTCCTGATGGCATAGAAGGCCCTTCTTGCCTTGTCTCTCAGATTGTTCACGCTTTGTGGAATTACCTATTGTGCTGATGTTTAGGCCGAGTATGTATAGTTTTTCTGTGCTCTATAGCAACGTAGTCTAGATGGAGTTTGTATTTGTGGTCCTGGCCAACAGGACCTTTTTTGGAACACCATTATTTGTTCTTACTAAGATTTACTGTCAGCCCAGCTCGCTCAGCCCACAGGTCCTTCAGGCCCATGTCTGTCACGGGCCCAGCTCTTCAGCGGCCCCAGGTCCTCAGGCCCAGACAGTCTGTCACGCCCACGAGTCTGCAAATCTGTCCAGAAGCTCTAGCCAGACCTGGGCCCTGACAGACCTGGGCCCTGACAGTAAATCTTAGTAAGACAAAAATAATGGTGTTCCAAAAAAGGTCCTGTTGCCAGGACCACAAATACAAACTCCATCTAGACAYCGTTGCTATAGAGCACAGAAAAAACTATACATACCTCGGCCTAAACATCAGCACCATAGGTAACTTCCACAAAGCCGTGAACAATCTGAGAGACAAGGCAAGAAGGGCCTTCTATGCCATCAAAGGAACATAACATTTGACATACCAGGCAGGATCTGGCTAAAAATAGTTTAATCAGTTATAGAACCCATTGACCTTTATGGTTGTGAAGCATGGGGTCCGCTCACCAAACAAGAATTCACAAAATGGGACAAACACCAAATTGAGACTCTGCAAAAATATCCTCTGTGTACAACGTAACACACCAAATAATGCATGCAGAGCAGAATTAGGTCGATATCCGCTAATTATCAAAATACAGAAAAGAGMCGTTGAATTCTACAACCACCTAAAAGGAAGTGATTCACAAACCTTCCATAACAAAGCCATCACCTACAGAGAGATGAAYCTGKAGAAGAGTAACCTAAGCAAGCTGGTCATGGGGTTCTGTTCACAAATGCAAAGAGAGCCCACAGAGCCCCCAGACAGCAACACAATTAGACCCAACCAAATCCTGAGAAAACAAAAAGATAATTACTTGACACATTGGGAAGAATTAACAAAAAAACAGAGCGAACTAGAATGCTATTTGGCCCTAAACAGAGAGTACACAATGGCAGAATACCTGACCACTATGACTGACCCAAAATTAAGGAAAGCTTTGACTATATACATTTTCAGTGAGCATAGCCTTGCTATTGAGAGAGGCTGCCGTAGGCAGACATCTTTCTGCTCTGTGTGTGTCCTCTCTCTCTCTCTCTCTCGTCTTCTCTCTCTCTCTCCTTTCTCTCTCTTCTCTTCTCTTCTCTCTCTCTCTTCTCTCTCCTCTCTCAATTCAAATACTTTTATTGGCATGAGAAACACATGTTTACATTGCAAAGCAAGTGAAATAGATAATAGACAAAAGTGACAAACAATAAAAATGAACAGTAAATATTACATTCACAAAAGTTCCAGGGAATAGAGACATTTCAAATGTCATATTATGGCTATATACAGTGTTGAAACGATGTGCAAATAGTTAAGTGAAAAATGGAAAATAAATAAATATGGGTTGTATTTACAATTGTGTTTGTGCTTCAGTTGTTGCCCTTTTATTGTGGCAACAGGTCACAAATCTTGCTGCTGTGATGGCACCTGTGGTATTTCACACAGTAAGATATGGGAATTTATCAAATCAATTGGATTTGTTTTCGAAATTTTTGTGGGTTGTGTATTGAGGGAATATGTGTCTCTAATATGGTCATACATTTGGCAGGAGGTTAGGAAGTGCAGCTCAGTTTCCACCTGGGCAGTGAGCCTGTCTTCTCTTGAGGGCCAAGTCTGCCTACGGCAGCCTCTCTCAATAGCAAGGCTATGCTCACTGAAAATGTATATAGTCAAAGCTTTCCTTAATTTTGGGTCAGTCATAGTGGTCAGGTATTCTGCCATTGTGTACTCTCTGTTTAGGCCAAATAGCATTCTAGTTCGCTCTGTTTTTTGTTAATTCTTCCCAATGTGTCAAGTAATTATCTTTTTTGTTTTCTCAGGATTTGGTTGGGTCTAATTGTGTTGCTGTCTGGGGGCTCTGTGGGCTCTCTTTGCATTTGTGAACAGAACCCATGACCAGCTTGCTTAGGTTACTCTTCTCAGGTTCATCCTCTGTAGGTGATGGCTTTGTTATGGAAGGTTTGTGAATCACTTCCTTTTAGGTGGTTGTAGAATTCAACGTCTCTTTTCTGTATTTTGATAATTAGCGGATATCGACCTAATTCTGCTCGGCATGCATTATTTGGTGTGTTACGTTGTACACCAGAGGATATTTTTGCAGAGTTCATATTTGGTGTTTGTCCCATTTTGTGAATTCTTGTTGTGTGGGCGGACCCCATGCTTCACAACCATAAAGGTCAATGGGTTCTATAACTGATTAAACTATTTT
>NC_036862.1:33029680-33052168 GCF_002910315.2 Salvelinus sp. IW2-2015
GAGATGTTGTTATCCTTACCCTCACCACCTGGGGCGGCCCGTCAGAAGTCCAGGACCCCAGTTGCACAGGGCGCGGTCGAGACCCAGAGGTCTCGAGCTTTTGATTGACGAGTTTGGAGGGTTACTATGGGTGTTAAATGCTGAGCTGTAATCAGTGTCCAACCTGGCAGTGAGCCTGTCTTCTCTAGAGAGAGAGAGAGTTAAAGCTAGATAAGGGAGAGCACCATACTGAGAAGTGTGTTTTATATTTATCTGCATGTGGGGTATAGTATCTACTGTCTGGCTAACTGGAGTAGACATCTACAAAAACATCTGTTTTTATCATTCCGCTGCTAGCTCAATATGACTACAATGAACAACACCTCCAATACACACAATCAGTACCAATAGTATGATGGGCCAGCCTCAATGCCACAACTTTAACACATATTGTATACTCAATGTCCGAGCCCCTACCCCTTGTAATTTAGTCCTAAAAGAAATGGATATGTGTTATTAGCATAGTCGTAGATCCACTTATCCYGTCTTCAGGCCAGGTAGGATGTTCYGCGGACTATCCAATCCTCTCAAAATTACTATAGTACTTTGAGGTAGTGGCTAGGACTTTGTTTCGAATTTGGCATCAGACATACACAGTAACACCACAACACCCCTGCAAAAACAGATGCAGCAAGCTGCTAAGCCTGTATCCTCATTTCAGAAAAGAAGGGAGGGGGCAGAGAGAGAGAGAGAGAGTGAGGAGGAAGAATGAGAGAGAGACTGTTTGTTGTTTTCCCATCGTAGTCGTGGGGATTATATCAAACAGGCTTAGTWGATGACTCTTAGGGGCTTGTGTTTTTGTTCTCTTGGCTAAATAAAGAAACGATTATTCGGCACATCTCTGGTGCTGTGCATACTCAGAGGACTAACTCACCCTTCCTACTCTCAAATGTATAATTTATGTCAATCTCTCCCCATCTCCCTCTATCCTTTACTGTCACTTCTCATTGCCTGCCTGTCTCTCTGAATCCCTGCTCTACTCCCCCTCTATCACTTTTCCAGCATTGCAGAGGCACCTCCCATCTTGCAGAGAAATAACTKGTGGGAGAGGGAGGCTGRGTGTAAGAGGACAAGGGGAAACAGCAGTCTTAGATAAACCCAGGGGAATCTCCCATCATCCTCTACTTCAGCAACACGCAGATGACTGCTCTGGGAAGGTGAGCCACTTGAAGTAGACGTTACTCGAAAGCACAGGTCAACAACCAGCTTCCTCTCCCCCTAATCCTAATCCTTAACGACCAGCTTCCCCTTCCCCTAATCCTAACCATTAACGACCAGCTGCCCCTTTCCCCTAATCCTAACCATTAACGACCAGCTTCCCCTTCCCCTAATCCTAATCCTTAACGACCAGCTTCCCCTTCCCCTAATCCTAACAATAACGACCAGCTTCCCCATCCCCTAATCCTAACCATTAACACCAGTTCCCCATCCCCTAATCCTAACCATTAACGACCAGCTTCCCCGTCCCCTAATCCTAACCATTAACGACCAGCTTCCCCTTCCCCTATCCTAAACATTAACAACCAGTTTCCCCATCCCCTAATCCTAACCATTAACGACCAGCTTCCCCGTCCCCTAATCTAACCATTAACGACCAGCTTCCCCGTCCCCTAATCCTAACCATTAACGACCAGCTTCCCCTTCCCCTAATCCTAACCATTAACGACCAGTTTCCCCATCCCCTAATCCTAACCATTAACGACCAGCTTCCCCGTCCCCTAATCCTAACCATTAACGACCAGTTTCCCCGTCCCCTAATCCTAACCATTAACGACCAGCTTCCCCTTACCCTAATCCTAATCATTAGGTGGAAAACTACCAAACCTGACCTCAGATAAGTATCTGGAGACAACTTTATCCTATGTCAGGTGCAGTGGCTCATAATAATGTCTGGAATTGAGTGTAATGGCTGGAATGGAGTGTATGGAATGGTATCAAACATGAACCATTCCATTCACTCCATTCCGGCCATTATTATGAACCGTCCTCGACTCAGCAGCCTCCACTGGTCAGGTGAGTCAGCTACTGCGGCAGAACAGTAACAATTGTCTGGTAGTCTACATTGGCACTGGCAAAATCCCAGCAAAATGAGAGAAACAAAGGCAAAGTTAAGATTCACACAGAAAAGTTTGTTCTGTGGGTGTTCCTTCAGACATCCACGCTTCTGTTGCCCACTATCTAGGTGAAGACCCCCGCCTCAGCACTGTGTAGGTCTACAAAGAGACACTCACAAAACTTCCCTTGAGCTTTGTCTGAACTTTGGCTAACTCTGCAACCAAACAAGTTTTCATCTGCAAAACCACATCACAGTGGGAGGGTGAAATCAGAGACCCGAATAAAAAATCCATTCCTATTCTTTCTCTCTAGTTCTTCTCTTTCTTCTTTCTTTTCTTTCTTTCTTTCTTTCTTTTCTTTCTTTCTTTCTTTTCTTTCTTTTTTCTTTCTTTCTTTCTTTCTTTCTTTCTTTCTTTCTTTCTTTCTTTCTTTCTTTCTTCTTTCTCTTTCTTTCTCTCACTCTCTCTCACACACACACACACACACACACACACACACACACACACACACGACACACACACACACACACACACACACACACACACACACACACACCACACACACACACACACACACACACCACACCACAACACACACACACACACACACACCACACTTAACTGAAAACAAAACACTGGCCCACATATAAGGGAAAGTGAAAGAAAGTTCAGCACAGCGGAAGCAATACAGGCTTGTTACTCATTTTCATGATTTTTAATGAGCAGAAAACTTCATGGTGGCGTTTGACTGTCAATACATGATGATCAAATCAATCTGGTTTAGTGACACCCCAGGAGAGAAATGTCAGAGTGATAAGAGAGGAATTAGGAGGAGAAAAGAAAAGGGAAGAGCTAATGACAGGCAGATGCAGGCAGAGAGAGAGCAGAGACAGTGAGAGACGTGGGTGTCTATAGACTTGAAGAAGTTTCAGCAAGTGGTGGTGGAAACATTTATGGGAGGCTGGGGTAAAGTATGAAACGATTATTGAGAAACACACACACACACAGTATATCTGTAGCTCACAGAACACCACACACACCCTCTGTCTGGAGCGCACAGAACACACACACAGTCTGTAGCTTACAGAACACACACACAGTCTGTACTTACAGAACACACACACACAGTATATCTGTAGCTTACAGAACACACACACACAGTATATCTGTAGCTCACAGAACACACACACCGTCTGTCTGGAGCTCACAGAACACACAAGCACAGTCTGTAGCTTACAGAACCACACACACAAGTATATCTGTAGCTTACAGAACACACACACACAGTTATCTGGAGCTCACAGAACACACAACACCGTCTGTCTGGAGCTCACAGAACACACACACAGACTGGAGCTCACAGAACACACACACAGTCTGGAGCTTCACAGGAACACACACACCAATCGTCTTCTGTCTGGAGCTCACAGAAACACACACACCGTCTGGAGCTCCACAGAACACACCACACAGTCTGGAGCTCACAGAACACACACACACACCGTCTGTCTGGAGCTCACAGAACACACACACCGTCTGTAGCTACAGAACACACACACAGTTGTAGCTTACAGAACACACACACACAGTTTGTAGCTTACAGAAACACACACACAGTCTGTAGCTTACAGAGAACAACACCACACAGCTGTAGCTTACAGAACACACACACAGTCTGTAGCTTACAGAAACACACACACAGTCTGTAGCTTACAGAACACACACACAGTCTGTAGCTCACAGAACACACACACAGTTGAGCTCACAGAACACACACACAGTCTGTAAGCTCACAGAAACACACACACAGTCTGTAGCTTACAGAACACAACACACACAGTCTGTAGCTTACAGAAACACACACACACCGTCTGTCTGCGAGTTCACAGAACACACACACAGCTGATAGCTTACAGAAACCAACACACAGTCTGTAGCTTAGCAGAACACACACACACCGTCTGTCTGGAGCTCACAGGAACACACACACAGTCTGTAGCGTTACAGAACACACACACAGTCTGTAGCTCACCGAACACACACACAGTCTGTAGCTTACAGAACACACACCAACAGTCTGTAGCTTACAGAACACCACACACACGTCTGTCTGGAGCTCACAGACACACACAACACAGTCTGTAGCTTACAGCCCCAGCGAGCATGGTTGCTCTAAGACATAAACATCCCAACTGATGATGATGATTCATAGCCCCACACTCTCTCTCTCTGTGTGTGTGTGTGTGTTGTGTGGTGTGTTGTTGTGTGTGTGTGTGTGTTGTGTGTGTGTGTGTGTGGTGTGTGTGTGTGTGTGTGTGTGTGTGTGTGTGTGTGTGTGTGTGTGTGTGAGTGGAGAGAGATGAGAGAGAGAGAGAGAGAGAGAGAGAGAAGAGAGAGAGAGAGAGAGAGAGAGGAGAGAGAAGAGAGAGAGAGAGAGAGAAGAGAGAGAGAAAGAAAGAAACAGCGAGAGGGAGAGAGAAAGAGAGAATTGACATAGTTCTATGGATCAATCACAAGGGAAAATAAAAAGTGCTGAGCAGACAGCTCTGTTAATGTCAGTGTCAACAGCAATGAGAACAGATTCATCTGGCAGTCTGCCACACACCACACACACACACACGACACACACCACACACACACACACACACACACAACACACAACACACACCACACACACACACACACACACACACACACACACACACACACACACCACACACACACCACAAACACAGACACGACACACACACACACACACACACACACACACACACACACACACACACACGGATATGCAGGCTGAGCACAGCACAGCATAAGCCTACCTCTGGCACCATTTTAACAATTCTGAGGTGTATGCAGTCAAGAGCTTAGACGTATACCATTGGGCGATCAATGAAAAAAATATAATCAATATTGCTGTACAATGACTTGTGATCAATGGTGATATTTAGTATTGATTTCAACTCTATGCCTCATTGAAATTGATTTCACGCTATTTCGATATCCTTCCCCTTAGGTTAGAATCTATAGTCCCTAAATCACAACATCTATGTCTACTATCTGGTCTACCTCATGTAGGCCTATCTTACTCTCTGTAGGCCTATTAGGATAAGASCCTACATGCCTGTATTCAAGGCTATAGCTGTGTAGGCCTTAGCCCTTGATCATGAGTCTAAGTTTCCTTACTTTACACATAAGAGTCATTGGTCGACGGGATCTTCTGTAGGGGAGCTATGTTAAGAGCCGCAATGCTTGGTGCGAACATTAACACGCATCGCTTGCGGGCCTTATCTTTCATATTGTCAAGAAATAATTTTCAAAAAAACAAAAGGTTAAATTGATACCACACCTTTATAGGGTTATGGGGCCATATTTCAATGGTACAGTGCTTGTTTACAGAAAACAGACGGAAAACAGAGTGGACTCAATGTGAAAAAGCTGTCTGCATGTTCTTCACAAGAGGGCAACTGATGCTACTAAGTCAGATGTCTATGCTTTCGGGGAGAGAAAGGGCTCCAGGTGGAATCCCATTTTAAGTTACCTGGTGCATCATACTTGATTCCAACCTCTCTTTTAAAAGCAGGTGCGAAAAGGTAAACTCAAATGGACCAAATCTAACCCTAGCTCATTCTCCAATATCATTACAAAATTGTCGGTGACTACAGAGTAGCCAAACTGTATTTCAGAACATGATTGATAACCTTCCCACTCAAACATACTGTTGACTAGTTGGCCCAAAGCTGCTGCTACAACATAAAACACATTGGTCTGTCTTTACAAATCGAGGCTCTCAAGCGTGCTTGATAGAAGCCCCAATAGCCATAATCACTATGTTACTCCTTCCAGAAACATAAGGCTCCTGGAGTGGGAATAGTTGCGGCAATATAAGGCAACAGGTTCTTGGTATTTAGATGTCCTAAATGGGCCTGGTTCCCCCCACTTGTTAACTTTTGTCAAACATAAACCCAAACCCACAGCAACAGATCCACGGAGGTCTGCCGTGCAGAGGTGACTGTATAGTTAGTTCCCTTAATTAAACAGAACATGTAAGGTACTTGGACTAAGGAGTAACGTCAGGCTCCTTTAGTCCAATATTGGGCAATGTAGGCCTATGCTATTTAGTAACATTTAGGCTAGTTGCATAGAAAAAGTCATTTCAATCCCTGACCATTTTTTAACTCTCTCTCAACACTTTGACGTGCTGTCAAATTTAGACTAGGATACTTCTTCACTCCCCGAGGTCAGTGTTGTGAGCAAAACTAGCTAGTCGAATTATTATATCCTCGCCACGAAAAGGGGCTGACTTTAGGACTGCGGAAAGAAATGGCTCTGCTGTTGCCCTARCCATCACCTATTGCGGATCCTATCCCTCGAGCGACTTGGCCAATCAGTGCGTATCAGCGACACATGAACGGTGATTTCCACGGAATGGCTCGCGGAACAAAGAAGCCGCCCGTCGCGAATTCCCGTATGGGTAGATAGAGAGAATTCGCCGATAAAACAGCACAGAAGAGTTACGTTAGTAAGGCTTGGTGAAATAAAATGATTATCTTCGACGCAAAATAGAAAAAAGTCCGTTTTTTTATGCTCAAGGAGAGAACTTGGCGTCGTGAGGGCTTTGTCGATCGCGAGGCGAGGCTTTTGGCTACATTGTTACATTGGAACGTAAGTAAAATATGTCTTGCCTGTTTTAATTTTATTGCGTCGAATATAATAATGTTTGAACACATTCGATAGTGTTGTTCAATATGCTCTCTGTTGTTGATGTTTAGAAAACTTGGCAATGTTCACAACTTTGTCGCACTGGGTTGGGTATGTTTTGTTGTTGTACATGTTGTTTTTATGAAGCTGCAGCAACTCAATAAGCCATTCGTACGAGAAGGCTAATTTAGGACTTTATTGAAATAAAATGACGTCGACTGGGAAGCGAGGCGTGGTAACTTGAGAAGCATAACTTGTCTTTGGCATTTACTTGTAATTACATTTTTATTAATTCATCCCACCGTTTACAAGAGCTTGGGAAATAATGACAAAATATTAATAAACTGATTATGATTAGAATGTTTTCGAAACGATATTCTGAAAAGGTTCTGAGTGGCTACAAGCAAATAAACATAATTTCCCCCAAAATATATTATTGACAACATGTAGAATATTCAGGACCTCATTCTGTCAAACTGGGACACGGACTAGGCCACTGTAATGGTTATTACTTACATCAGGAAAGCCATTTTTTGCTTTAAGTATTAGGCCACTGTATTGTAGTCTACTCCTTTGCAGAACTTGCATGTTGGCTTGCTATTTGATACCCTGCTTTGGACAGTTTCCTATTGTCACAGCTGAATTTACGTCAGTGTAGTCTGTGATTCTACAGACAGGTGGGCAAACAGGAGAGATATTTTACAGCGGGGGTGGGTTTACCAAAACGGACGCCTATTCAAGTGSATCTGTTGCAGTTTATTAGTCATTTTTAAACGGTAAATGCTTTATCTCCTGGAGTGACTGTAACCACACCATCTGCCTGACCTGGCCCTTCCAGGGCACGAACACTGTCCAGATGAAGTGTCTGATGGGATTACCGTGGGATGGACCAGTTAAAGAGCCAGTTATCATATTGATGTGCTTTTCTTTCCTTAATGCGTCTTAGTGGATGGTACATTAAACCTCTTTGTCACCAGAGTAGGCCTTGCTTACTCTTCTGACTAGGCCTACAACTAACCCATTTATATGGAAAACCATTACCAGTTTTTGGCTGTTGCATAGGCCTAATCAATGAATGATCCCATGGGGTGGAAGTATTCAGATCGTTCCTAGTATAGAACCAATCACAGCCCCCACACTCAATTATTAACATCTGGGGTTTGAACCCACGACCTCAGTCATGTCAGGTGACCTATGAACCCTATAGCCACCTGGGTGGGCAACATCCATAGTGCATCATGACCACACTGGAATAGGCACACTGTTGGAAGTAAAACTTTTTTTGTTGTTGACCAAACACACAAGCTATTTCTCTGTGAACAAATTAAGACTTTCAGCATGCTTATAGAGAAGAGCACTCAACATGTACTGCACTGACACAAATGACTAATGATTGGTTGAAATACATTTATAATATCACATTTTATTTGTGACATGCGCTGAAAACAACAGGTGTTGTTCACCTTACCGTGAAATGCACACTTGCAAGCCCTTAACCAACAATGCAGTTCAAGAAATAGAGTTAAGAAAAKATTTACAAAATAAAAAGTAACACAAAATAACAACAACGAGGCTATGTGCCGGTACCGAGTCAACGTGCGGGTGTACAGGTTAGTCGAGGTAATTTGTACATGTAGGTATGGGTAAAGTGACTATATACATAGATAATAAACAGAGAGTAGGAGCTGTGTAAAAACAAAGGAGCRGGGTCAATGATTGCTTGGGGCTAGAAGCTGTTAAGGAGCCTTTTGGACCTAGACTTGGTGCTCTGGTACCGCTTGGCGTGCGGTAGCAGAGAACAGTCTATGACTTGGGTGACTGGAGCCACAATTTTTGGGGCCTTCCTCTGACATTGCCTAGTATATAGGTCCTTGATGGCAGGACGCTTGGCTCAGTGATGTACTGGGCTGTGTACACTACCCTCTAACGCCTTACGTTCAGATGCCGTGTGGTTGTCATACCAGGCGGTGATGCAACTGGTCAGGATACTCTCGATGGTGCAGCTGTAGAACCTTTTGACGATCTGGGGACCCATRCCAAATCTTTTCAGTCTCCTGAAGGGGAAAATGCGTTGTCGTGCCCTCTTCACAACTTTTTTGGCGTGCTTGGATTGTGTGATCTGTACTGTTAGATTTCAGTGCCGCCTTTGATATTATTGACCATAACCTGTTATGGTTTTTCAACCTCAGCTCTGAATCCAGGATATAGCAATCTATCTAATAGAACATTGGGTTTTCTTTAATGGAAGCTTCTCTAATGTTAAACATGGGAAGTGTGGTGTACCGCAGGGCATCTCTCTAGGCCATCTACTCTTTTCTATTTTTACCTATGACCTGCCACTGGCATTAAAGAAAGCCTTTATCCATGTACGGTAATGATTCAACGCTGTAARTAGAGTCATATCATATTAGATGTTTTAAACAACTAGATCTGATTTGCATGGGTATGATTTAATTGGGTRTTTTTCCACATAGACACACCCTATGTGTTTTAATAAAATCAACTATATGTATTGAGCTTGTCTGATGCTTTAAGCACACTGTTTGATTAAGCTTGTGCTAGTAAACGTGCAACATTGGTTATAACATTCTGGACCCTCAGTTTCCTGTGTCAGTGTGCTCGGGACACACACAGGGTAAGGGGTCATCCGGTAGGCCTATTTTATGACATTTCCACTGGGACAGAGCATTAMATTTTTCCCTTTTCATGCTGAGTGGTTATCGAAAGGGAAAGAGCTTGACCCCCCCCCCCAAAAAAAAAAAAAACATTTAGGAATTATTGTCAATCACAATGGATGTAAAAACAGACTTTGTTTGAGGTGAAGAAAAGATTACTTTGAGATCTCTGCGTTATACATTTATATGCCTACATTTGCGCGCAGGCCAGGAAACCTATAGGCCTACCTCTGTGTAATCGGGTGTGTGTCCACGCAAAAGACAATGACTAAATTGACAAAACTCGGGAATGGGATTAAATTAACCAAAACTTGTTTCTCACAAGCATAGGTTGTGTTCTCTGCAAACAACATGCCCACTCCGGCAATGAGAAGGGTAAAAGACTGGAATAATAATATATTGAATGCATTAACAGAAAGTACCGTAACCAAACAAACATTGTAGGTTAGKAATTAACGGTAAATGTACTACTGGTGAGATATGTAATGGGGAATTGATAGACCTTAACAATCAAATGCAAACAATTCACACAATGAAGTTGTGAAGTAATGAATTTTCACAAATTAACGGAAGAGAGTGCATTCTGGAGAGAGACGTGCAATTGTGCATCTTAGCCACACTCCTTCTTGGACTGTGCCATCCCCACGGCCTCCGCAATGGATTAGTCTAGGCCTCTGCAATTAATTAGTTCACTGAGATGGGTGTGAATCAGACAGGTGTCTCGTGTGCCATTTAATTAAAAWAWATATATATATTGGTACCAGTTAAAAGTTTGGACACACCTACTCATTCAAGGATTTTTCTTTATTTTKAYWWTTTTTTTTACATTGTAGAATAATAGTGAAGACATCAAAACTATGAAATAACAAATGGAATCATGTAGTAACCAAAAAAGTGTTAAACAAATGAAAATATATTAAAAWCTCTTCAAAGTAGCCACCCTTTTCCTTGATGCACACTCTTGGCMTTACCTCAACCAGCTTCACGTGGAATGTTTTTCYAATAGTCTTGAAGGAGTTCCCACATATGCTGAGCACTTGTTGGCTGCTTTTCCTTTACTCTGCGGTCCAACTCATCCCAAACCATCTCAATTGGGTTGAGGTCGGGTGATTGTGGAGGCCAGGTCATCTGATGCAGCACTCATCACTCTCTTTCTTGGTCAAATAGCCCTTACACAGCCTGGAGGTGTGTTGGGTCATTGTCCTGTTGAAAATCAAATGATGGTCCTAYTAAGCGCAAACCAGATGGGATGGTGTATCGCTTGCAGAATACTGTGGTAGCCATGCTGSTTAAGTGTGCCTTGAATTCTAAATAAATCACAGACCGTGTCACCAGCAAAGCCCCATCACACCTTCTCCTCCACGCTTCACAGTGGGAACCACACATGCATAGATCATCCGTTCACCAACTGCGTCTCACAAAGACACAGCGGTTGGAACCAAATATCTCAAATTTGGTCTCCTCAGACCAAAGAACAGATTTCCACCGGTCTAACGTCCATTGCTCGTGTTTCTTGGCCCAAGCAAGTCTCTTCTTATTGGTGTCCTTTTAGTAGTGATTTCTTTGCAACAATTCGACCATGAAGGCCTGATTCACGCAGTCTCCTCTGAGCAGTTGATGTTGAGATGTCTGTTACTTGAACTCCGTGAAGCATTTATTTGGGCTGCAATTTCTGAGGCTGGTAACTCTAATGAACTTATCCTCTGCAGCACAGGTAACTCTGGGTCTTACTTKCCTATGGCAGTCCTCATGAGAGCCAGTTTCATCATAGTGCTTGATGGTTTTAGGGACTGCACTTGAAGAAAGTTCTTGAAATTTTCTAGATTGACTGACCATGTCTTAAAGTAATGATGGACTGTTTCACTTTGCTTATTTAAGCTGTTCTTGACATAMTATGGACTTGGTCTTTTACCAAATAGGGCTATCTTCTGTATACCATCTCTACATTGGCACATCACAACTGATTGGCTCAAAAGCATTAACAAGGAAAGAAATTACACAAATGAACTTTTGACAGGGTACCCCTGTTAATTAAAATGCATTCCAAGTGACTTCCTCATGATGCTGGTTGAGAGATTGCCAAGAGTGTGCAAAGCTGTCATCAAGGCAAAGGTGACTATTTTGAAGAATCTAAAATATATTTTGATTTAACTTTTTTTGGCTACTACATGATTCCATATGTGCTATTTTATGGTTTTGATGTCTTCAATATTATTCTACAATGTAGAAAACAGTAAAAATAACGAAAAACCCTTGAATGAGTAGGTGTCAACTTTTGACTGGTGCTGTCTCTCTCTCTCTCTCTCTCTCTCTCTCTCTCTCGATAAACCAAACAATCGACCAGTCGACTAATTGGGGTCAGTCCTTCAATGGTTGTAAATCTGGGGAGAGGTCTCTCCGTGATATAGATTCCCTGCTTATTTGACATCGCACTCCACAAAGCAAGTCCTAAAACTTAACTAGTTTTATCTTGATTATTGTCCAGTCACATGGTTTAGTGCTGCAAAGAAGTACCTAGTTAACCTTTCTAGGACACACCCCACAACATTCGGCTGAAAAGGCAGCGCGGGAAATATTTTTTAGAAATATGTAACTTTCACACATTAACAAGTCCAATACAGCAAATGAAAGATAAACATCTTGTTAATCTACCCATCGTGTCCGATTTCAAAAATGCTTTACAGCGAAAACACAACATATGATTATGTTAGATCACCGCCAAGTCCAAAAAACACAGCCATTTTCCCAGCCAAAGATAGGAGTCACAAAAAGCAGAAATAGAGATAAAATTAATCACTAACCTTTGATGATCTTCATCAGATGACACTCATAGGACATCATGTTACACAATACATGTATGTTTTGTTCGATAATGTGCATATTTATATCCAAAAATCTCAGTTTACATTGGCGCCATGTTCAGAAATGCCTCAAATATCCGGAGAAATTGCAGAGAGCCACATCAAATAACGGGAAATACTCATCATAAACTTTGAAAGATACATGTTTTACATAGAGGTAAAGATACACTTGTTCTTAATGCAACCGCTGTGTCAGATTTCAAAAGAACTTTACGGAAAAAGCACACCATGCAATCTGAGACGGCGCTCAGATATAACAACATTTCTCCGCCATGTTGGAGTCAACAGAAATATGAAATTACATCATAAATATTCCCTTACCTTTGATGATCTTCATCCGAATGCACTCCCAGGAATCCTAGTTCCACAATAAATTGTTGTTTTGTTCGATAATGTCCGGTATTTGTCCAAGTAGCTACTTTTGCTAGCACGTTTAGTTAACATATCCAAACGCTCGCACAGGTCCAGGCAAACTCGGACGAAAACTTCAAAAAGTTATATTACAGGTCGAATAAACTGGTCAAACTAAGTAGAGAATCAATCTTCAGGATGTTGTTATCATATATATCCAATAAYGTTCCAACCGGAGAATTCCTTCGTGTCTGTAGAAGTAATGRAACGCAAGGCGATATCATGWGGAAWGCGCDTGACCAGGAACTGGCAATCTGCCAGACCRCTGACTCATTCCCCTCTCATCCGGCCCCACATCACAGTATAAGCTTCATTCAACGTTCTACAGACTGTTGACATCTAGTGGAAGGCGTAGGAAGTGCAAACAGATCCATATCTTACTGGGATTTGAACAGGCAATGAATTGAATATCGACCAGCCTCAGAATTTCCACTTCCTGTTTGGAAGTTTGCCTGCCATATGAGTTCTGTTATACTCACAGACATATTTCAAACAGTTTTAGAAACTTCAGAGTGTTTTCTATCCAATAATAATATGCATATATTAGCATCTGGGACAGAGTAGGAGGCAGTTCAATTTGGGCACGCTTTTCATCCAAAGTGAAAATGCTGCCCCCATCCCTAAAAAGTTAAGCTGCTGCTGGCCCAAAACAGAGCTTCACATTTTGCTCTTCATTGTAATCAGAGGGTTAATATCCAAACTATGCATGCCAGTCTCTCTCTTGGCTAAGAGTTGAGGAAAGACTGACTGCATCACTTCTTGATTTTATAAGAAACATTCATGTGTAGGAAATTCCAAATTGTTGGCGTAGTAAGCTCGCACACAGCACTTTTGACAGTTCCCAGGTCCAGAACAAATTCAAGGGAACACACAATATTATACAGAGCCATTATTGCATTTAWTTCCCTTCCATCTTATCTAGTGCAAGTGAACAGCAAACCTGGTTTCAAAAAGCGAACAAAGCTTCACCTCATGGCACGCTTCTCCCCCATATGACCTACTTGTTGTGTGTATGTACTAACACTTATGTGTAACTGATAGATGCACAATACGTGTTAATGTTTTAAAATATATGTAAATTATTTGATCTGTAATGTCTTTTTCGTTGTGTCGGACCCCTTTAAGACTAGCTGTTGCCATTGGCTAATGGGGATCCTAATAAAATCAAATGGGCAGAATGTCCTCTCCTTGTCTGAGGATTGACCTCAGAAATCAGGATAGCTTGGATCAGAGCAAAGAAGGATGATTTCTAGACCTACACATTGGGCATTGAGTTTCTTTGTCCATCTGTGTGGATTTACTTTAAACTACATATGAACTAATAATGAGCTGTCTATAAACCCTTTGTGACCCCCTTAAAGGATGTCTTATGTGTATGGAGTGTGTTAGGTAAAAGCACAGTTTACAGAACACATCTGTCTTATCTTTTAGACTGCTTCTAAGGACAGCCAGTGAGTGGTAGACTTAATTTGAGAGCGTGTGCTAGATCCTGGAAGCAAGATTGTGATGGAACACCTCTCAGCACACCACCCCTGAATACACTATAATGTGACCCGTTTATATTGTGCTGTTTGTTGCATAGCCTACTGTCACATGCAGTACAAACAGGGTGTGCATGTGACTACTGTATTGCAATAAACATCACACACGGGGTTTGTGCTTCCTAAGTGTGTGTTCAATGGAGTGTTGGTGTGTTGAGGGAAACAGAATTGCCTACCCTGTCACAATCCTGCTTCAGCCCACTGTCAGTTGGYGCTAGTGTTGATAGCTATATTGTTTTCACTGTACCCTACCACAAAGTTAGCTAGCTGCGCTGACACTGACAGGACACCCTAACGTTGTTGTGAGCAGGTTATGTGACCATGAATCCGGTTACGCTGCCCCCCTCTGAGTCTCAGTAGGGTGGCTGGTGTGGCTCAGGGCCATCCCGAGAGAGACGTTGGCAGCTTGTTTCAGCTTCTTCCCTGTTAAACGCTAAAACTGCATTCAGGGACTGACTGACTCTAGGAGCTTATGACGCAGAAGAAGCAACGTTTCTGAGCTACTTTGATGCATGCGGTTATCGCCATGACAACTCTATTGCTGCTGTGATATTTAGGTAATTTATTGTGACATAAGGTTGCAAATGACTGGCGTGTCACAGACCTCGTGTGGAGCAGAAATCAGTCGTCCCAACAAACCACTGTGGTGACATACAGAATGTATACTGAACAAAAATATGAACGCAACAACGTCATTGATTTTACGGAGTTACAGTTCATATGAGGAAATGTCAATTGAAATAGATCAATCAATCACATTTTAAAAGGGCTTTATAAATACATCAGCTGATATCTCAAAGTGCTGTACAGAAACCCAGCCTAAAACCCCAAACAGCAAGCAATGCAGATGTAGAAGCACGGTGGCTAGGAAAAACTCCTTARAAAGGCAGGAACTAAGAGAGGAACCAGGCTCTGAGGGGTGGCTTGTCCTCTTCTGGCTGTGCCGGGAGGCAACTATTACAGTGCATGGCCAAGGTTGTGTGTGTGAGAGAGACGAAAACAGCAGGTCCAGGACAAGGTAGCACGTCTAGTGAACAGGTCAGGGTTCCTTATCCACAGGCAGAACAATTTAAATGGATTCRTTAGTCCTTAATCTATGGAATTCACGACTGGGAATACAGATACCTTTTTGTGCATTCAAATTGCCATCGATAAAATGCAATTGTATTCGTTGTCCATAGTTTATGCCTCCTTATAACATAACCCCACCATGGGACACACTGTTCACAACGTTAACATCAGCAAACAGCTTGCCCACACGACTCCATACACGTGGTCTGCGGTTGTGAAGCCAGTTGGACGTACTGCCAAATCCTCAAWAATTATTTTGGAAGCAGCTTATGGTAGAGATGTGAACATCCAATTCTCTGGCAACAGCTCTGGTGGACATTCCTGCAGTCAACATGCCAATTGCATGCTCCCTCAACTTGAGACATCTATGGCGTTGTGTGAGAGAACTGCACATTTTATAGTGGCTTTTATTGCCCCCAGGACAAGGTGCACCTGTGTAATGGTCATGCTGTTTATTYAGCTTATTGATATGCCACACCTGTCAGGTGGATGGATTATTTTGGCAAAGACGTGCTCACTAACAGAGATGCAAACGTGTGCACCAAATTTGAGAGAAATAAGCTTTATGTGCATTTGGAAAATTTCAGATATAATTTAAGCTCATGAAACATGGGACCAGCACTTTACATGTTAATTTTACATTTTTGTAGAGTGCATAATGACCCCTCACTCTTTCTCTTACTCACTTTCTTTAAAAAAAWAATATTGCTCCCTCCCTCTCTTTCTAGTCTTAATGTCTCTTGCTTTTGACCCACCTGCCTTCTATTTCTCACAAACACAATGTCACAACTGACATGCCATAAAAGTTAAGTGACAGTGATTGATRAACTCATTTGAAGGACTCWGAAGAATAGCAACCAACATTACATTTTGTCGTCTTTCAACTGCCAGTCAGTGCCACTGCATCTCCCTCCCTCTGACAGGTGCATGCTACTCATGTTGATCACCATCTTGGGAACATAGCTTCCAGGAACATTAACGTTATCAGAACAGCACAAATAATTTCACATCCTCTTCCGTCGGTCTGTTCAATCGGAGCTCAGGAGGGATACGCACGTTCCAGGAGGAGCGGCAGGCAGCAGTTCCTCCGCTCCACCTTGCTCAGAGCCTGTATGATCATGATGGAGGTGATGAATGCATTTTAATCTCCACACAAACCAACAGTGCTGCGTCAGCCAGCAGCTGTCCAGAGTCGTGACACACTGGCACTAGTCCCATCGGCTGTGCCTGTGTCCTGTAGCCCCCTGTCCCTCCCTCCCACACACTGCTGAGTCAGTCAAATGGTAATGTTTAGAAATCCCATTCAAAGGGATAGGTCACTGAATGACACACTGGGCTGTAAGGGGGACAGCGGGACAATTTAAAGGCCTTGTTCCCACAGTGTAATATCAATAAATCACTGTAGTAGCCTTAATTTAATTGCTCAGGTTGTGGCATGAGCAGTTGTGGCATGAGCAATTATGATGAGCAGTTGTGGCATGAGCAATTATGATGAGCAGTTGTGGCATGACTCCCATGTTCATTTACTGTCCACAGGCATTTTAATCAGTTTTGGACTAACTCGCTTGGTCTGCACCATTAGTAGGTGTGTGTGCGAGTGAGACTCGGTCACAAAGAGAATAGATTTTTCAAAGCCACTTTTGTGCTATAGTTGTAGGCTACTCTTACTGATGTCACTTGTGTCCTGTGATAATAACAATGACAACAGGTTTGCATGCATTTTGTTTTCTGTAATCTGCTTTGTCCAATTTCATGTAAATGAAAGTTATAATCAGACGGCATGACCAGTATGTAAAGAAGCAACGGTCTAAACAACCAGTGGTTGAACTTGGTTGCCAGGGTAAGCTATCAAACTGGAAGGTTGTGTGTGATTACAGGTAGATGGTTTGCTGCGTATGTTGTCAACTAACTTGGGGCCTCTGGTTGTTTTTGAGTGATGTGGTATTTCTCTCTGCACACTAACAGGACTCTACACTCACACACTGACACTCCAACACACACAACATGCACRCACATTTATACTGGCTACACACACTCGCATACAATCATCATTTACGCTGCTGCTACTTCCCCACACTACGCCACCAGCCTATACTGTTGACACCAGGCAGGATGTGGCCATGGACTGCTTACACCAAATCCTGACTGCCGTCAGCATGACACATCAGGAACCGGGATTCGTCGGCCAAGGCAATGTTTGTCCAGTGTTGGTGATTGCGTGCCCACTGGAGCTGCTTCTTGATTTTATCTGATAGGAGTGGAACCCGGTGTGGGGTCGGTCTTTGTCATGGATGGGCTATTGCAGCAGACAACGAGTTGTGCGTTCCGAGATGCCGTTCTGCACACCACTGTTGTACTGCGGCGTTATTTCCCTGTTTTACATAGTAAGCCACGGCAACGTGACTCACTGTCTGTAGGAGCTAACCATTTTCCTGGACAGGTGCTGTACCTAATTAACTGGCACCTGAGTGGGGGTTCTTTCTAGTGTTATTTTTGTTTTTATTCTACCTTSTTATTTTTAGTACTACATTGATATTGCAAGAAAGGCATTTCAATGTACTTGATGTGGTGATCTGAGTCCTTATGCCTGAACTTGTGCCCCCCCGTACACACGCAKACCACATCCCCACACACACACCACACTTACAGGCGATGGATACCTCTTTCCATAGTGGAGGAGAGATGTAGCAGAACAGTCGTTCATCTCTTTACCAGATCTGAGGGTGAGAGAGGCTCCTCAGAGACTTGCACCTGCACACAACAGCATATTGACTGCTGTGAGCACGTGTTCATGTCTATATTGGTACGTTGGTTCTGGTAACCATCAATATTTGTGAAGAGTAGGATGACAATCCAAATGCATTGTTCATCTTTCTGGTCCTGGATATTCTAAAATGAGACCAATTACATATCTATTCACACTTGTATTCCGGTAAATGTGTATATAAGTCAGTCGGCAGGCTCTTTGATGTTAATCTTGATTTACAGCATGTTCACCCCCCCCCCCCCCTAAATCAGACCACTGATAGGGTTTTGCGTGAGTCTGATCTAAAGGAGGAGAGAGCAGGAAAGCACAGTTAGACTGGAATGGAGAGATGGATACAGGGAAATGGACTGAGACAAAGCGAGAGGGGTGGAGGGAGACGAGGAGAAGGGGATGGAGGGAGAAAGGGATCAATAAAAGAGGGGGGGACTGGAATGTGGCGACATGGGAGTAAGATTGGGGGGGAAATGGATCTGGCAGTGAGAGAGAATTCTTTAAAAAGTATCCGATTGCAATTTCCCTCCCTGAGTATCTTACATTTTTTATTTTTTTTAAATTATGGTTTGAGACGGGCACTTCTAAACTTGATCTTTTATCACGAGTAGCTGCTTATAAAGATAACAAAAGAAAATGAATAAGAAATAAAAGCAACAAGTAATACTGAGACTATATATGGGGGGGTACAGAGTCAATGTGCGGGGGCACCAGTTGAGGTAATATGTACATGTAGGTAGAGTTATTAAAGTGACTGCATAGATGATAACAGAGTAGCAGCAGTGTAAAAGGGGCAATGCAAATAGTCTGGGTGGCCATTTGATTAGATGTTCAGCGGATGGTCAGGCTCACCGTAGTCTTGTAGGTCAAGAGGTTGCTGTCACTAAATCACGCCCCAGGAAGTCTTCCCTCCAGTATGTCAATCAGACCTCGCCCCTCACCCCAGCAGCCACTCCTCCCACTCCTTTTTAATCATCTGTTGTTTTACGGTCTGTTCTATATGGCATGCAAAGCGTTGTACCCGTTGCCTGGGTCAGACACAGGACAGTGTCTTGAGGCTCCTATTCAGACGGACAGAGAATTCTCACCCTGGCTGACATGCCTCACAAAAATCACAAGATCAAACAATTAGGCTACTCCGATCAGAGTTGGATCAGTGTCCTCCGGATCCAATGTGTTGCACACTGTCCTCCCAGTCTCTGCAGAGCGCATCAGAGTATAATTATTGTAGGCCTACGTAGACGGGCATGAGCAGTCTTTCAATAACGCCGTCGTGAAATGTGGTTTTGAGATCAAAGCGACCCTAGCCGTGTGTGCACAGTTCTTGATATTCATTGCTAGTTAGTGAGTTATTTAGCCAGTTATAGCTCATTTTTGGTCAGCAATGAGAAAATCATGGTTTGCATCACGGGGGGAGATTTGCACAGCAGGTAAAATAATAACCAGCCAARCTACACTATGTTATGAATTTGCTATCTAGCTAGTTAATTATTTATCTATGTCTTAATGGCATTGTCGTGTCCCATGTCCTAAAATAACTTTCCACCGACACTTGTGTAGAACTGGAAATGGCTGACACGCAGTTGATACTGGTKTAGTTGATGAAACCAATGCTGCATATTCCCGGTTGTAAAACTGTCTCTCAAATGCTCAAAATTGGTTAGGATTCTCCTCTATTCCATCCTGGCCAAGTTAAAAATATATTCTTAGAGTAGCCTAATTGACAAACTCATGCTGTCAAGCTCTCCCATGAACATGGAATATTTTAACCTTACAAATAGATAAACATCTTACTTAGCTACCTCGTCCACCTTAGCCATTTGATACCTGGTTTATTTAATGAAGGAATTATTTGAAAAAGACAACAGTATTTGGTTGTAATGTTGCAGGGGGCCAACCATCCTCCCAGGAGGACAGGACAACACAGGTCGGCACAAGAATTGCAACATCTAGAGGTAGTTGTTAATGGTRAATAGCAGTGCTGTAAGGGTCTATGCCTCAAAGACTACCCCCACCATCATGGCTGCCTTGGTTTCGTTGATCCTCCTGTTAGGCTATGGTTGCTAGGCAGCAGTAGCCTCAGTCTAGGCCTTCCCAGYAAGTGTGACTCGACTGTGGTCCCCGCACAGCAAGTCTGGTCGACCGGAACACGACTGTGACTGAACACTGCTTCCCAAATCCCCCCTGAGCACCGGAGTGCGCTGAACAATACACAAGTCCTTCAGTGTTCAGTCAATCACCGGCAGTGCTAGCAGTGCTGTGCTGGAAAAAGTTTTCTGTTGGACCTGACTGAGTCTTAAGAGTCAACACACAGGTGGACACACTAGCTCTGGTTTCACCAGTTCTCTCGCATTGTAAGCTGCTGTTAGTTTCCCAGTTCCAGCATGAATAACAGAATTGTCTTGTGTGTTCTTTAGGGCTGACCTCAATTAGTCGACTGGCCGATCGATTAAAAAAAAAAAATTGAGCAGTGTCAAATATGAAARATGTTTATGGCACACGAGATGCATGTCTGATTCATGCCCGTCTGAGTGGACTAATCCATTGTGCAGGCCGCAGGTATGGCACACCAGTAGTACATTTATCATTAATTCCCATCATTTCTAATCTAYAACGCTTGTTTGGTTACGGTAATTTGTTTGCATTGAATTGTATTATTGTTAGTCTTACCGTTGTCATTGTAGGAGTGGACACGTTGTTTGCAGAACACACAACCTAGGCTACACTTGTGAGTTTTGGTTTATTTTGTTCCATTTGTTTGGAGCGCTCCTGTCTATCTTGAGTAAGGACACGCACCTGATTATGCGTATAGAAGTAGGACTAGTCCAACTGGCCTGCGTGCATATGTAGGCCTATAATATGCCCATTTGGGGATGTGATACTAGTTCTGAGTGTCTTAACGTCTTATGGCTGRGATCCCGTTAACGGGATCGATATGACATCAGCCARTGAAAGTGCAGGGAGCCAAATTCAAACAACAGAAATTAAAATTCCTCAAACATACAAGTATTTTACACCATTTTAAAGATAAACTTGTTGTTAATCCCACCATAGTGTCCGATTTCAAAAAGGCTTTACAACGAAAGCACCCCAAACGATTATGTTAGGTAAGCAACTAGTCACAGAAAAACACCACTATTTTTCCAGCCAAAGAGAGTCACAAAAAGCAGAAATAGAGAAAATGAATCACTAACCTTTGATCTTCATCAGATGACACTGATAGGACTTCATGTTACACAATGCATGTATGTTTTGTTCGATAAAGTTCATATTTATATTTAAAAAATCTGTTTACATTGGCGTGTTATGGTCAGTAATGTTTTGCTTCCAAAACATCGGTGATTTTGCAGAGCCACATCAATTTACAGAAATACTCATCATAAATGTTGATGAAAATACAAGTGTTATACATGGAATTATAGATCCACTTCTCCTTAATGCAACCACTGTTGAAAATTACTTTACGGAAAAAGCACAACATGCAATAATCTGAGTACGGCGCTCAGGCACAAAAACAAGCCATACAGGTACCCGCTATGTTGTGGAGTTACCAGATGTCAGAAATAGCAATATAAATATTCACTTACCTTTGATCTTCATCAGAATGCACTCCCAGGAATCCCAGTTCAACAATAAATGTTTTTTTTCTTCGATAAAGTTATTTATGTCCAAATACCTCCTTTTTGTTTGCGTGTTTAGGTTACAAATCCAAATTCATGAGCACTAGGTCCAGACGAAAAGTCAAAAGTTCCGTTACAGTTCGCAGAGACATGTCAAACGATGTATAGAATCAATCTTTAGGATGTTTTTAACAAATCTTCAATAATGTTTCAGCTGGAGAATTCCTTTGTCTTTAGAAAGGAAAAGGAACGCAGCTACCTCTCACGGGGGCGYGCCTGAGTGAGCTCTTGGCACTCTGCCAGACATCTGGTTGAAACAGCTCTCATTCTCTCCCCGTGCACAGTAGAAGCCTCAAACAAGGTTCTAAAGACTGTTGACATCTAGTGGAAGCCTTAGGAAGTGCAATATGACCCCATAGACACTGTATATTGGATAGGCAAAGACTTGAAAACCTACAAACCTCAGATTTCCCAMTTCCTGGTTGGATTTTTTCTCAGGTTTTTGCCTGCCATATGAGTTCTGTTATACTCAAATGTTTTCTTCACCTCAAACAGCAAGTTAACAAAGTCTGTTTTTGCATCTATTTGAGAAGGACAATAGTTCCTCAACGTAGCCTATTGGATTACCGCTCGGCATGAAAGGGGGAAAAAATGTRATGCTTTGATCTGATGGAAATGTCATAAAATTGGCCTACCTGATTTACTACTTATCCCTTTTGCAAAATTGATACAATGTTGATACAATGTTTAAAAT
>NC_036862.1:33053169-33069261 GCF_002910315.2 Salvelinus sp. IW2-2015
TCCTTGCAGCCAGTGATTTCCAGGATATTTGTTTTCATCAGGATATTTTCTACCAGTGGACTGGAATGTTTTTTTGTTTATGTAGGCTATTTTACATATTGGCAATAAAGTTAAAATTCTAAAAGTCGAAATTGATTACCCCCATGACATTGATTTGGAGATATGAAGACTTTATTATAAATTAAACTGTTCCATGAAAATGTAATATGAAATCATAACTGCCTGCAGATCAGAAGAATGGTAGGATAACTTGGCACTCCAAATGGAAAGGTTTGCCGACCTCCGGTGTAGCCTAATTCAGAGCATAAGTCAGGTCTGAATGGTTTGTCTTCGGGTTTTCACCTGCTAAATAAGTTCTGTTATACTCACACACATGATTCAAACAGTTTTAGAAACTTCAGAGTGTTTTCWATCCAAATCTACTAACAATATGCATATCTTATCTTCTGGGGATGAGTAGCTRGAAGTTGAATTTGGGTATGCTTTTCATCCAAACGTGAAAATGCTGCCCCCTAGAGAAGTTAAAGCATCAGACAAGTTCAGTAGCCTACATATAGTTGATTTTATTCAAACATAGGGTGTGGCTATATATGGGAAAAATATATGCTTTAAAATTTCGACCAATTAAATTTCGACCAATCAATTAAAGAACAACCGACTCTCGGTCGACCCAGATTTGTTTTTAGTCAGTCAGCCCTAGTGTTCAGTGATTTGTGCTACACAGGGCCAAGCGTTCTTCTAACACCAGCTCCGGACGCCTGCTGTGTTCCTGGTTCCTGCCACGCTGCACAATCTGATATATCTTTTGTTCTCAGCAGTTGGTCCTATCTGTGGAAAAAAAAATTCTGTATAACTATCCCTATTGTTTAGTTGGGAACTGACATGTATTTACATAGATATTTTAAAGTAACTATGCTTGCTCTGGCCTAGAGTTGTGCTACTTGCAGTGACAGACCATATGTTTTATCCTCGGTGGTCGGTGTTTGTACATGTTGATTCGTGTGCATTTGATTGTTTTATCTGTGATGTAAGTGTGTGTGTGTCATAGATGTATGTCAATCATGGCATGGCGCTGTTATGAATAGAGCTCACATCCCTGTCCACATCACCCAGCTCTCCACACTGGCTTGAGATTAGATGAGTGACAGCGGTCTGTCCATCCCTAACGGGGTCATCACTCTCGGGAGGTTCATCTCTCACTGGTGGKTTTTTGACGAGCACAGTGACGCAGGATGAGCCAGGGATAGGGGGCAGGATGTTATGATCCACACTAACAAGCTACTAATTGGTTGTTAATGTGACAGCCTTGTGACTCAAACCCCGCTCTATTTTAGCCCACTGAGCTAAGGCCTAGACATTTGAAAAAAAGTCTATTGAAATCTATTTACACCAAAAGGATTAGGGTCTACCAGGCTTGGGATTGAACTTTGGACTGCATAGGTCTTAAGTCCATAGTTTCTTCAATCAGTGATTGGCCTACATTGGGTAGACTTGCCCATTCGGCTAAGCTTTGAACCCACATGCATCATCACCAGTCTCCAAGGCTTTGTGGAGTCAGTTGAGAATCAATCAACTGACTGCTCCAAATTAGTTGAGAAATYCTTGACAAAAGGTAAAGGTATACTGTACTTGCATCCTTGCTGTAGTTCTGTCTCTGAGTATATGTTTTTAAACCAAGCACACTGCTATCCCAGAGGTTCAGGGGTTCAAATGTCTGTGGTTTTTCATGATAACAACACTCTCTTAAAATTTCATTACTTAATTATTCCTGTAATCAGTYATCGGCCTATTAACGTGCTGTCTGCCAAGGTGGACAAATAGTGGTTGGAGCAGAACCTCATAGGGATGATTTGCGTTCTTATTTTAGAGCCCCTGCTGCAGGCTCACGCTGTAATGGCTGGCTGGCTGGGTATTTTGGGAGCTAATTTATTGCGTCTCTCTCAAGGGGGTGGTGGGGGGAAGGAGGGAGTGGGGGGTGTAAGATATGCACCCAGGGCTCCTTCCCGCTGGTGATTCATCTCCATGCTACATCGGCATGACGTGCCACTTTTTATTTCACTATTTAATGTGTGTGAAGATGACACTGTTCAGCCGGCACTCGTATACAAGTAACGTCTATGGGGGAGAAACTCACCCTGAGTGTTTTGTGGAGAGCGAGAAAAAAGCACCGGGTTGAAGGGAGGGAGATGAAGAGAGGTCTGTTTTATATCCCCAGTGGCTCACACTGATAAATGGCTGGCCCCAGTCTTCCCACTGACGCACAAATGTCACATCATAAAAAACAGTACGCACTCTTCCGGCGTCTCTCTCTCACCCCCTGCCTTGCAAAGCACTCAATTATACCATGGGGTTTTCCTCCACCACCACCTCGTCCTAAGTGCATTTGAGCTAAATTGAAGCGGCCTCAATCACAGAGCTGTTATGATTTATTTTCTTTAATTCGAGACGCGATAAAACTGCAAGGTGAGGTCTGTCATTACCTTACCATTACATGCTGTTGGTGAGGTCTGTCATTACCTTACCATTACATGCTGTTGGTGAGGTCTGTCATTACTTACCGTTACATGTGTTGTGGAGGGTCTGTCATTACCGTACCATTACATGCCTGTTGGTTAGGAGATGTGGTGATTATGGTGTTTTGATATCTACTTGTCATGCAAATGGCAAGGCGATTGTCGATTTTGGTTTAATTGTTTTTATTTGTATTGTACTCGATTATAATGCTACGTTCATACGTGAATGGGTATAGCTAGACATACAGTTGAAATTCGGGAAGTTTACATACCTTAGCAAATACATTTAAACTCAGTTTTTTCCACAATTTCCTGACATTTAATCCTGGTAAAATATTCCCTGTCTTAGGTCACGTTAGGGATCGACAGAATGTGAAACTGTAAAGAATAATAGTCGAGAATTATTTATTTAAGCTTTCTTTCTGTTCGTCACATTCCTTATGGGGTCAGAAGTTTACAGTAACATCTCCAATTTAGTATTTGGTAGCATATTGCCTTTAAATTGTTTAACCTTGGTCTAACGTTTGTGGGTAGCCTTCCACAAGCTTCCCTTTACAATAAGCTTAGGTGAGATTTTTGGCCCATTCCTCTGATCACTAGCTGGTGTATTAACTGAGTCAGCGTTTGTAGGCCTCCTTGACGTGCGCCAACACAACTTTTTCAGTTCTGCCCACACATTTTCTATAGGACGGATGTCGGTCTGTGATGGCCAATCCAATACTTGACTTTGTTGTCCTTTAGCCATTTTTCACAACTTTGGAAGTATGCTTGGTGTCATTGTCCATTTAGAAGACCCTTTGTGACAAGCTTTAACTTCCTAACTGATGTCTTGAGATGTTTCTTCAATATATCCACATAATTTTCCTGCCTCATGATGCATCTATTTTGTGAAGTGCACCAGTCCCTCCTGCAGCAAAGCATCCCCACAACATGATGCTGCACCCGTGCTTCATGGTTGGGATGGTGTTCATAACCCTTTTTCTCTCAACATAATGACGGTCATTATGGCCAAACAGTTCTATTTTTGTTTCATCAGACCAGAGGACATCTCTCCAAAAAGTACGATCTTTGTCCCATGTGCAGTTGCAAACCGTAGTCTGGCTTTTTTATGGCGATTTTGGAGCAGTGGCTTCTTCCTTGCTGAGCGCCTTTCAGGTTATGTCGATATCGGACTCGTTTTTACTGTGGATATAGATACTTTTGTACCTGTTTTCTCCAGCATCTTCACAAGGTCCTTTGCTGCTGTTCTGAGATTGATTTGCACTTTTCGCACCAAAGTACGTTCATCTCTAGGAGACAGAACTCATCTCCTTCCTGAGCGGTATGAAGGCTGTGTGGTCCCATGGTGTTTAGCTTGCGTACTATTCCTTGCCCAGATGAACATGGTACCTTCAGGCATTTGGTTCATCCGTGGGAGCAATTTCCAGACTTGTGGAGGTCTACAATCTTTTGGTTACTGGCCCAACACTAACYCCTTGTGCTCGTAAAACTTTATCCACTTCATCTAAAAATAAGWAACTGCTATTGGGTAAACTATAGCTACTTGAAAATACATTTCAAGGCCCCCCCCCTCCCCCCTCATGAAATAAATGTATGAAGACTGTTATGATATTTGTTTAGTTCACGATTTTGCCCATATTGTGGGCAAAGGCAGCCCCCTTGTGGAATAAAAACAGCGGCTTCCTATAGTTCTCTCTGTTTTGCCCAGTTGGCACATATGAGCTTGATGCACCCCAAGCCAAAGCATCATTGGCTTGTTGTAGTGCAAACCTGCTGTTGTTTTGTGTACCAGTCACTCAGGGACTTACCTAAAGATAATGACTTCCTTGTTTTAGTGTTGAGAGAAACCAGTACCCAAACAAACAAGGAGGAATCTGACCTTTTTTCCACTTTGTGTTTCGCTATGACCTTAGTGGCATTCTCCTTTCGATGCCCATTCAACCGTCATACCGGTCTGTCCACACAAAACGAGTGTTTTATTGATTTGAATGCTGGAGTCAGGGTAACCTCGGCGTGTGTGGTGGTGGGGGGAAGAATGGAACAATAAAGACCCATTCTGAAGAAGATTCAGTTAGTGAATGAGGGAGAAGTGGAGGGAACAGGTGGTGAATTGTAAAGGAAGAGCAATAAGAGACATCAGTCTCATCAGTCTCCAACCTGCTGCCTATCTATCACATCACTATGTGTGTGTTGGTGTGTTTTTGCCTGTGGGCCTGATGAGCTGGGAGAGATGGCTCTAATCAGTAGATTAGTCATGATGATGCTGGACTGGAGGCCTGAGGGAAGGGCACTGTAATCTGCCCAGCACTTCCACCTTGCCGTTTTCCCATATGACGCAAAGTGCCCTCTATAGGTTAAAATCCCTTATCGTATGCACTATAGTCTGCCCTGCTATGGAAACATTTGCATGTATACTACATTGATCTCGGATGAAGATTAAGATTCCTAAAAGGTTGTTGTTTTTTTTCTTTCTTAAATCCATTTTCTGCTCATTGATGTTGAGCATCCATGGGATTATTCTCCACAGGAATCTGAGAACAACACTATCTCTTGGAGCACACGGGCACTCCTGGAACTCTTTTCAAGATACCTTTTTGTGTAGTGAAAAGGATGCTGCTGCTTTTCAGCTGTGCTGTCTGACTGTTAACAAGCCTCTGCTTATACAATCTTCCTTTTACAGTCTATGGAAGTGCAGCTTTACAGCAGCAGCTAATAGACATCACACCTGCCCCTTCTCCCACTGCTTTCTCTGAAGTTTTTATTTAGCGCCTTAGCTACCAAACGGTCTTCTCTCCAATCCTCATTTAGCTTAATTGCTGCTGAGCCCCGGCCTAGCGAGATAGACAGGGMGATTGTGAGGGAGAGGTGAAGGTAGCTGTAATGAGAAAGGCGTGATGTATTAATCAGGCCTGACGTCTCTAATCACCTCTAATCTCATCAAGTGGTAGAGAGCTCCCAGTTCCGCTCGGCAACATCTGTGGACTCAAAATGGGGAGTTTATCCACCTGTTAAAACCATGTTTCCACCTAGTGTAACCGGAGGCTGCAGCACTTTACACAGCAGATGAATGTGGTCTTGGCTGGGTAGTCTAGTCTCCAGTGGTTCACCAGGTGGTTGAGGCTTGAAGTTACTGCTGGTTTGGTGTTATTTTGGAGTTAAGTGTGTGTTTGGGTCTAGTTTGGTGGAAGCAGCAGGGGCACCGTGATAATCGGTTTGTTGTCTGGATGGTGTGTGTGGAGGCTGGGAATTATTTCCGTACACGAGACCTTGTAGTCACATTGTGATTAGAGGCTATTTTCTTTAGGCTGAGAAATGTACTACAGCGACGCAACCCACGGAGTCGTTTCATCAATTCCGCCCCGGACTAATGGCCAATTTAGCCATCAAACGACAGGCGGTGCGGCACTACACGCCTGGTTAATGTTTGAAGAGGAGTCGCCTGAACATTTGATGAACATTAAGATTGCAATGCCTCATGAATATGGTTTCTCTCTCTCTATACCTCCCTCCTCCCTCGCTGTCCTTTCTCTCTGACTTACCTTCCCTCTGGTTGATTGGTATTGAGCTATTCCCACTTGGTACAGAATGTCTCCCTGTGTAATGTCACCTGCTTGCCTCATGTCTGCTGTAGGCAGGTCCACATTGGTTATGTAATGATTAGAGCCTTCAGTCCTGTGATCTTGGCTAAGGTTTGAGGGAATGTCCTGTGCTGAAGCCTATTAAAGTAGCTGTACTGCACATCCAGGTTACTAAAGTTCCTTACCCTCAACTTTACTAGGTCACTGTTTGACTCTGAATTCCCCTACACTCAACTTTAGTACACTTACATTTGTGTCCTTTCACCTCCCAAGGCGCCTGCCTTATTCCACGTCACTGTCTAGGCCGGTGTCCTGTCTTATGGGGCTCACGAGTGTGTCTTATGGGGCTCACGAGTGGTGCAGCATCTCAGTGTAGAGTTGTCACTACAATCCCTGGTTCGAATCCAGGCTGTATCACATCTGGCCGTGATTGGGAGTCCCATAAGGTGGCGCACAATTGGACCAGCGTCGTCTGAGTTTGGCCGGTGTAGGCCGTCATTGTAAATAAGAATTTGTTCTCAAGTAACTTGCCTAGTTAAATAAAACAAAAAAATCTGATCCTCTCCTCCAATCCACTTTAAAGAGAGAGGTTAGGAAACACGGACTAAAGAAGCAAGGATTTGACCGCTAGTAATGTTTCCAGACACTGTCTAATATGTACYGTCCTGATTCTACCTGCTGTCTCATTGGCCCCCTTCTGTTTCTCCTCAGGAAGTAGGCAGGCCACAGTAAGGTGATTGACCTGYGACCTTTGGATTTGGTTGTTTGCTGCGGACTCCAGATCTCAGATGAATTAACAGATGAGCTCACCYACAACCAGCAGAACACTCGTCTACTAATAATTTGCTCCTTACAGTTGATGGACCCAATTCAACTTCKTCATTGGACATTGACTGCATTCCAGAACCATTCAAAGTGTAAAACGGGCACAAAACAAGAGTGGACTTTGATTATGCATGGTATAAAAACACTACACCGTCCAACAAAAGCAGCAGAGATGAGGTGCTGTCATTTTATTCAGAGATRCTAATAAAAGATCCTGTACATGTCATGATGCCAAATGTCTCTGAGTGCTTTTGATGGTTCATTCCTATTGATGGATTCACCCATGTGTTATTTAATAGATTGTTTCTATGACCCRGGGGCTAGGGTGAGGAACCTGATCAGAACTGTTTGGGCTTACTTACCTGCTGGCCCAGGTAACCAGAGCCTTCAGCCTGGGTACTTATTAATATTTGAACAGGGCCCAGCCCAATCAGCTGAAATGCTCTGTAAACATGGAGAGACTGGTTTGGGTTTTAACCTACTAGTACCACAGTGACAATACAGTGAGCGCTAGGCTAAGTCGCTATCTGTTGTCACCCCATTATGGATTACATTCTAGAGCATGATTTATCAATGTACCCCAAGCCCTTTATAAAGTGTATAGGAGCKTCTGGCTTCATACACTAGTTCGACCCACGTGTAGCATCAACATGCCACAGTCGGTTCCCAAGCGCTACCCAAACCTGTTTTTCTGGGCATTGTTCTTGTTACCTGTATGGTGATGTGATGACAAGTATCACTTGTCTGTAATTTATCCATTGATTTGCCTAACTGTTGGCTGATAGGAGGGACTTTATGAGAGGAGTTGTGAAAGAGTCATCAACAAATGTGTTATTTGTCACATGCGCCGAGTACAACCGGTACAACCTTACTGTGAAATGCTTACTTACAAGCTCTTAACCAACAATGCAGTTCTAGAAATGGAGTTAAGAAAATATTTAYTAAATAAACAACATTTTAAAAGTACAATAACGAGGCCATATAAAGTACCAGTCAAAAGTTGACACACCTACTCRTTCCAGGGTTTTCTTTGTTTTTACTATTATCTAAGTTGTAGAATAGTAGGGAAGGCATCAAMACTATGAAATAACACGTGTCATGTAGTAACCAAAAAAGTGTTAATCAAAATATATTTGAGTGTCTTCAAAGTAGCCACCCTTTGCCTTGATGACCCCGAGTTACCTCTGCTGCAGTGGATACGTTCATTAGAGTTACCGGCCCCGAGAAATGGCAGGCCAATTAAATGCTTCACATAGTTGAAGTAACAGACACATCTCAACATCAACTGCTCAGAGGAGACTGCATGAATCAGGCCTTCATGGTCGAAATGCTGCAAAGAAACCACTACTAAAGGACACCAATAAGAAGAGACTTGCATGGGCGAAGAAAACCGAGCAATGGACATTAGACCGGTGGAAATCTGTCCATTGGTCTGATATTTTTGGTTCAAACGCGGTGTCTTTGAGACGCAGAGTAGGTGAACAGATGATCTCCACAGTGTGGTTCCCACCGTGAAGGTGGGTGTGGAGGTGTGTGATGGTGTGGGGATGCTTTGCTGGTGACATGTCGGTGATTTATTTAATCGGCATGGCTGCCACAGCATTCTGCGGCGATAGGCCAGTCCAAATAGGTGAAAACCAGATGGGATATCATTTGTTTTTCAGGCTGTGTAAGGCTATTGTCAAGAAGGAGAGTGAGGGAGTGCTGCATCAGATGACCTGGCCTCCACAATCACCCGACCTCAACCCAATTGAGATGGTTTGGGATGAGTTGGACCGCAGAGTGAAGGTAAAGCAGCCAACAAGTGCTCAGCATATGTGGGAACTCATTCAAGAGCATTCCAGGTGAAGCTGGTTGAGAGAATGCCAAGAGTGTGCACAGCTGTCATCAAGGCAAAGGGTGGCTACTTTGAGGGATCTAAAATCCAAAATATATTTTGATTTGTTTAACAATTTTTTTGGTTACTACATGATTCCATATGTTTCATAGWTTTGATGTCTTCACAATTATTCTACAATGTAGAAAATAGTAAAAAAATAAATAAATAACCCTTGAATGAGTAGGTGTGTCTGAACTTTTGACTGGTACTGTATGTCCTGCCCTGCTYACCTTGACTAACCTTCATGAATAGCTCCTGTCAGAATGTGTCTTGTGTTTGGTTGTGAGTGTGTGTGTACTCAACCCAGTGGATTATGCCTCCAGAATACACCTTGTGCTTACAGTAAAACGACTCCTGCCAAGTCTGACTGGACTTTGAACGAGCGGCTTTGTCTGTATTGGGGCCAGATCTCAAATACTTCACTATCTGGATACAACTAGTGGCAATGCACGTACTGGCCCCCAGAGCAGTGCTAAGGTATGATGCCAGCTATTCTGTTATCCAGCTCTATACTGGCCATTCTGCTGGGCGCATATCTGGAGGAGCTGGATTACTGAAGCATTGTGGGTTAGGGGGTGATATTGTGCTCTTCAGTCTCCTTTGTATATGAGACTGGAAGTGATTTGGACAAATGGCTGCTCATTTACCAACCCTGGCTGGCCAACCCTCTTTGACCTTTGTTGTAAAGTGATTCATCTTTACTGTCTGTCGGTCTGTTTTTAAGAGGAGATAAAAGTAGCACTACTCTTTCAAGATGGCTGTTTGTGATGCGGTGTTGTGAAGGAGATACTCTTTTATAGCTAGCATCCTGCAAGTTTTTCCCCCAACTTTTTTATGTGGTATGTGCACGCACACAGTCTGATCTGTAATMTTTCTACCAGTCCTCCTTCTCTTCGTCTGTTGCTCTTTGACTGCTTTCTCTTTCATCTCCCAACCTTTTCCCCTCTCCCCCACTCTGCCTTCCTTGTCTTTAGCCATCCTTTTYCCCTCTCCTTACTCTCTGATCTCTCGCATGATTGCCTTTTCTACTCGCTTCCTGGTGATGGAGTGAATGGAACCTCCAGTAGTAAAACTTCTCTTGTCTCACTCCACCTCCAAATTTCTCTCCCACTCTCTCATAATTTCAGTGAATCATGCTGCCTTCTCTGTAAGGGACTGTGCTTTTGACAGTTGTGAAGCAACGGTTGTAGCTAGCTAGTTAACTGTGTATTTTGGCAATGTTGTGTGGTGAGAGTTGAAATTGACTGGAATGTAAAAACAGTGGCAGTGGAGTTGAAAGGGTTCCCAGCCTGTGCTCGGTGCTGTCCTGCTCTGCTCAGACGAGGGGAGGTCTTTTGTCTCACACAGAGGTCATACACACACACACACACACACACAGCGCTGCTGTCACTCAACAGGCGCCTACGTCAAAACAAAGCAGAAACATCAGGTTATAGTGTCCTATGTGCACTCTCATACGCAAACGCTTTTTATACAGAATGCATTCCAATGTATTAGCAGATGGTCATAGACGCTCTGTCTCTGTGTGTGTGGTATAGAGACTTGACTGGACTCTACAGTTTGTGTGATTTAAGCCACTCCAGATTGAGGAAAGGGCATGGTGAGAGGAATGCCACTCTGAAGTGTGGGTAGCAGCAGATATGGTGGGAAGGCTTTCTTGTCTCTCAGGGGAGAAACATGAGAGGGAAAGGSGGATGGATAGGCACTGAGAAGGGTAGMGRAGAGGCGGGCATGGTTGCAAAGCTGAACAGTGAGAAGGTTAGGCGGGAGAGGGCTGAAATGTTGTTGACATGAACAAGTATGTCATGTTCTCTCCATACTTGTAAGGTTATGTGTCTGTGTGAGAGGAGTAACGTGATACAGCTCTCCCACCATCATTGAGCCCTCCCTCTGTCTCCCTTCGTTCCCCTCTATTCAGTCTCCTACTGGAGGAACACTACAGAGCATTCTCTCTTTCCSTCACTCATGATGAGGCTGCCTCTGCAGCAACCAGCAAAGTACAGTCCAGCCAGGGTGGTTTTCAGCTCTGAGTTCTGGAAGGTTTGGTCAGTGGCATGTCCACAGAACCTTTATCCAAAAACAACAACCGCTCTGATTCTCCACTCCCTATTCACTTCTCATTTGTCGTCGTCCTCAGGACTAACCTATTGCTTCAGTCACTTAGTCAGTGAGGGACTGTTTACCAGTCTCTTTGTTCTCTTTCCTGCTCTTTTGCTTTGTTCCATCGCTCCACTTGAAGCACAGAGCGAAAGAGAGACTGGGTTGTTTTCTAATAGTTGGGAAAGACTTTCTGTGGCCTTATGCTTAGCCACCTCCCTCGCTCATTCCCCCCTTTCGCCTTCCAGTGGCTGTTTTCCTGTCGTAGCTGGGAACTGACTGAGGCAAGACTGTGTTTTCCTGTTGTGGTGTCACTTACTGACATACACACGCTCTTTCTATTCTATTTCTCGCTTTCTGTATTTCTCTCTCGATCCACTATTCTGGCCACAGTTGGACAAGGCTTTTAAGATTTCCTCTCCTCTAGTGTTTGCGTACACATTGCCTTGAGTCGTGAGAAATCTAATTGCTGACACCAGCTTGACCTTGGATATCGCATTGCATGTTAAGAAGTTCCTCTCATTCTGTTTCTTTCTCCATGTTGGCGCTTGCTTTCGCTCGCTTGCTCTCTTTGTCTTTCTCTGTCTCGCTTTGTCTCTAGCTCTCTGTGTGTGGCACAGTTGTGTTCAAGCAAGGTTGTGCTAGCATGTTATAGGGACTCAGTATGGGAAATATAAAATGAAGGGAGCTRTGTGGTACTCTAGCATTCCACAGCTGTTTGGCACACAAAGAGCAAGAGAAGCCATTTCMTGTAGGTTTGGGGTTACACAAGTCTGGAGAGTAGGAGAGTCACTGTCTTTTCTGTCCTGTGAGATGATGTGCTCTGCTTTTTTAACAGTAGGCAGTAAAGCACACTCATTATCAGGATGTCATGCTCTGTCTTGAAGTATTGGATTTCACCGTGGCTCTCTCACTGTAACAGTATCTTGTGGTTTGTTGTCATACTTGCACTATGGTAGTGGAGTATTAGTCAGTCTCACAGTAAATCCTTCAGTGTTGTATTTTTAAGTTACTGTTAAAGCAAGTGATATTTGTGTTAGGTCGAGTGTGTACGACTAGTGATGTGCTCACCCTATCACTAACGCAGTTCGTTCACACCTCKGTGTGTGCGTGTCCRCTAGTCCTGGCTCAGATGGACTGGATCACTGAAATAGCTCAAACTCTGCCCACCTTTTGTGTGACATTGGAGTTATCCTCAGAATCTCACATTAATAMGTGTAACCCCTCATCTTCCAATACGCCCACATATCACTGTGGTGTTTCCCCCTCTGCKCAATAGTCATTTCTAGAGAAGATTTGCTCCAGTGAAGTTGTATTGATCCCCGGCCAGCCAATGGCCCACGACACTGACAACAATGCAATGGGAAACGATTTACTCTGAGTTAGGACTGTGTGACGGACATCTGCTGCTCCACAAAGCACATGAGATGGAGGGGAGGAAYGGGAGGGAGGGAGGCACAACAATCTTGGCGCCAAGGGATAGCACGTGGCTGAGAGAAAGGCGCACTAAGGGGACAGATGATAGGATGTATGGGAACAAAGGGTTGCTAGCAAAGACATGCACAGTTTTAAAATCCACTTAGAATCAGATAATCTGCTATTTATTAGCTTTATAACTCAGATTGTGTGCATGTGGAAAACTGCATGTCTGTGCATGTGTAGGTTCAAAGCTGCTGTCACTTGTTTGATCTTGTCTGCTATAATGCGCCTGCAAGGCATGTATGAGTCTCTGTGTGGCCTTGTATTGTCCGGCCAGTCTCTGTATTTACTMTGCTAACAACGACACTGCCAACGCCAGCCAGTTAGTGGTGGCCTACATGCCAGCTCTTCTCACCTATACTAACAGAGGAGAGGTGTACCAGAATAACTAGCGATGTTCCTATTCCTCGGATTTCTCGACTTTRCTCGTCATCCCTGCCTCCTGTACCCATCTCTTCCCCCTTCCTGTCATCTCCCTCMTTTCCTCTCGCCTCTGTTCATCACTCCAGATTTCCTCCCTTAAGGCATGGACACTTCAAATTAAATCAAATGTTATTAGTCACATGCGACAAATACAACAGGTGTAGACTTTACAGTGAAATGCTTACTTACGAGCCCCTAACCAACAATGCTGTAAAAAAAAAAAAAAGTAAGAAATAAAAGTAACAAGTAATTAACTTCTCTGCRCTACGGATCCCTTTTACGGGATCATTTTCCTAAACAACCGCTGAATTGCAGGGTGCAAAATATTACAAAAAATATTTCTAATCATGCAATCACAAGTGAAATATACCAAAACACAGCTTAGCTTGTTGTTAAWCCACCTATCGTGTCAGATTTTGAAAATATGCTTTACAGAGAAAGAAATCCAAGCATTTGTCAGTGTATCAATCAATGCTAGAACAGCTAGCCCTAAATTAGCATGGTCACGAAAGTCAGAAAAGCAATAAAATTAATCGCTTACCTTTGATAATCATTCGGATGTGTGCACTCACGAGAACTCCCAGTTACACAAATGTTCTTTTTGTTTGATAAATATTACTTTTATAACAGCAATTTTAGGTTGCGCTTATGTTCAGAAAACTAAGCCTCGTTCCGTTCGACACAAAATTCCAAAAAAGTATCCGTAATGGTCGTAGAACATGTCAAATGTGTTTTTAATTCAATCCTCAGGTGTTTAACAACATAATCGATAATATTTCAACGGGACCTAACCTATTCAATAAGAGAGAAAAAAGAAAATGGAGAGCTACCCTCTCGAGCACAGGAACTAATCAGAGGACACTGACTGTTTTTGGAAAAATCTCGCTCATTTTTCCAAATAAAAGCTGAAAACATGTCTAAAGCCTGGTCACAGCCTGAGGAAGCCATTGGAAAGGAATCTGGTTGATACCCCTTTAAATGAAGAAAGACGGCCAGAAACACAGATAAAAATAATAATAATTTAAAAAAATCACTTCCGGGTTAGATTTTTCTCTCAGGTTTTCGCTGCAGAATCAGTTTTGTTATACTCACAGACAATATTTTGACCGTTTTGGAAACTTTGGAGTGTTTTCTATCCTAATCTGTAAATTATATCCATTTTCTACGATTGGACTGAGAAATAGTCGTTACCTGGAACGTTAAGTAATATGTCATGTAGGTAGAGTTATTAAGTGACTATGCATAGATGATAAGAGTAGCAGCTGTGTTAAAAGGGGGGGGGTACAATGCAAATAGTCTGGGTAGCCATTTGATTAGATGTTCAGGAGTCTTATGGCTTGGGGTAGAAGCTGTTTAGAAGCCTCTTGGACCTAGACTTGGCACTCCGGTACCGCTTGCCATACGGTAACAGTCTATGACTAGGTGGCTGGAGTCTTTTGACATTTTTAGGCCTTCCTCTGACACTGCCTGGTATAGAGGTCCTGGATGGCAGAAGCTTATAATCCCTGGTGATGTACTGGGCCGTACGCACTACCCTCTGTAGTGCCTTACGGTCGGAGGCAGAGCAGTTGCCATACCAGGCATTGATGCAACCAGTCAGGATGCTCTCGATGGTGCAGCTGTATAACCTTTTTGAGGATCTGAGGACCTATGCCAAATCTTTTCATTCTCCTGAGGGGGGAATAGGTTTTGTTGTGCCYGCTTCACAACTGTTTTGGTGTGCTTGGACCATGTTAGTTAGTTAGTTAGTTAGTTWGTTAGTTAGTTGGTGATGTGGACACCAAGGAACTTGAAGCTCTCAACCAGCTCCACTACAGCCACGTCGATGAGAATGGTGGCGTGCTCGGTCCTCTTTTTCCTGTAGTCCACAATCATCTCCTTTGTCTTGATCATGTTGAGGGAGAGGTTGTTGTCCTCGCACCACGCAGCCAGGTCTCAGCCTATAGGGAGGAGGTCAGTCTCGTCGTTGTCGGTGAGTGAACAGGGAGTACAGGAGGGGACTGAGCACGCACCCCTGAGGGGCCCCTGTGAGGATCCCTGGGAGGATCARCGTGGTGGATGTGTTGTTACCTACCCTTATCACCTGGGGGTGGCCAGGATCCAGTTGCAGAGGGAGGCGTTTAGTCCCAGAGTCCTTAGCTTAKTGATGAGCTTTGACGGCACTATGGTGTTGACCGCTGAGCAGTAGTCAATTAATAGCATTCTCATATAGGGGTTCCATTTGTCTAGGTGGGAAAGGGCAGTGTGGAGTGCAATAGAGATTGCATGATCTGTTAGGGYGGTATGTAAATTGGAGTGGGTCTAGGGTTTCTGGGATAATGGTGACGTGAGCCATGACCAGCCTTTCAAAGCACTTCATGGCTACAGACGTGAGTGCTACGGGTCGGTAGTCATTTAGGCAAGTTACCTTAGTGTTCTTGGGCATGGTGGTATGCTTAAAACATGTTGGTATTATAGACTTGGACAGGGAGAGGTTGAAAATGTCAGTGAAGATGCTTGCCAGTTGGTCAGCGCATGCTCGCAGTACACRTCCTGGTAATCMGTCTGGCCCTGYGGCCTTGTGAATGTTGACCTGTTTACAGGTCTTACTCACATCGGCTGCAGAGAGTGTGATCACATAGTCTTCTGGAACAGCTGGTGCTCTCATGCACTTTCAGTGTTATTTGCCTCGAAGCGAGCATAGAAGTAGTTTAGCTCGTCTGATAGTCTCGTGTCACTGGGCAGTTCTCGGCTGTGCTTCCCTTTTGTAKTCTGTAATGGTTTGCAAGCCCTGCCACGTCCGACGAGCGTCAGAGCCAGTGTAGTAYGATTCGATCTTAGTCCTGTATTGATGCTTTGCCCATTTGATGGTTYGTCAGAGGGCATAGCAAGATTTCTCATTAGCTTCCGGGTTAGAGTCCCACTCCTTGAAAGCGGCAGCTCTAGCCTTTAGCTCAGTGCAGATGTTGCGTGTAATCCATGGCTACTGGTTGGGGTATGTACTAGAGGTCGACCGATTATGATTTTTCAACGCCGATACCGATTATTGGAGGACCAAAAAAGCTGATACCGATTAATCGGACGATTTTTATTTATTTATTTGTAATAATGACAATTACAACAATACTGAATGAACACTTATTTTAATATAATAGATCAATAAAATCAATTTAGCCTCAAGTAAATAATGAAACATGTTCAATTTGGTTTAAATAATGCAAAAACAAAGTGTTGGAGAAGAAAGTAAAAGTGCAATATGTGCTATGTAAGAAAGCTAAAGTTTCAGTTCCTTGCTCAGAACATGAGAACATATGAAAGC
>NC_036862.1:33069666-33113522 GCF_002910315.2 Salvelinus sp. IW2-2015
GGTCCCACATATCCAAAAAAAATTTAGATGTGCAACTAAAAGAATTGTTTTTTCTTCCCCACTGGACCACCTTTACTCCACACACAAAGACGCATACAGCTCCCTCATATCCCCATTTGCAAATCTGACCATAAATCTATCCTGATTCTGACATACAAGCAAAAAATTAAAAAGCAGGAAGCACCAGTGACTCGATCAATAAAAAAAGTGGTCAGATGAAAAGCTACAGGTCTGTTTTGCTAGCACAGACTGGAATATGTCCAGATTCTTTGATGGCATTGAAAGATACACCACATCAGTCATTTGCTTCATCAATAAGTGCATCGATGATGTCGTTCCCACAGAGACCGTGCGTACATACTAGAGGTCGACCGATTAATCGAATGCAGATTAATTAGGGCCGATTTCAAGTTTTCATAACAATTCGAAATCGTATTTTTGGGCGCAGATTTGCCGATTATTATTATTATTTTTTGTACCTTTATTTAACTAGGCAAGTCATAAGAACACATTCTTATTTTCAATGACGCCTAGGAACGGTTGGTTAACTGCTGTTCAGAGGCAGAATGACAGATTTTCACCTGTCAGCTCGGGGATCCAATCATGCAACCTTACAGTTAACTAATCCAACGCAAATAACGACCTGCCTCTCTCTCGTTGCACTCCACAAGGAGACTGCCTGTTACGCAAATGCAGTAAGCCAAGGTAAGATTGCTAGCTAGCATTAAACTTATCTTATAAAAAACAATCAATCATAACACTAGTTAACTACACATTGTTGATGATATTACTAGATATTATTCTAGCGTTCCTGCGTTGCATATAATCTGACTGAGCACTACAAGCATACAAAGTATCTAAGTATCATCTGAGCGGTGGTAGGCAGAAGCAGGCGCGTAAACATCATTCAAACAGCACTTCCGTGCGTTTTCCAGCAGCTCTTCCTTGTGCGTCAAGCATTGCGCTGTTATAACAGAAGTAAATGGCTAGCTAGTTAGCGCGCACAATAATAGCGTTTCAAACGTCACTCGCTCTGAGCCTTCTATTAGTTGTCCCTTGCTCTGCATGGGTAACGCTGCTTCGATAGTGGCTGTTGTCCTTTGTTGCTGGTGCAGCCCAGGAGGAGCGAGGAGAGGACGGAAGCTATACTGACATTTGCAATACTAAAGTGCCCATAAGAACATCCAATAGTCAAAAGTTAATGAAATACAAATTATAGAGGAAATAGTCCTATAATTCCTATAATAACTACAACCTAAAACTTCTTACCTGGGAATATTGAAGACTCATGTTGGAAAGAAGAACCACCATTTTCGGCGAAAGCAAACAATGCTATTATCTGAGGATAGCACAATAGTAAACAAAGACAGATAAGCATATTTCAACCCTGCAGGCGTGACACAACGCAGAAATAAAAATATAATTCATGCCTTACCTTTGACGAGCTTCTGTTGTTGACACTCCAATATGTCCCATAAACATCACAAATGGTCCTTTTTGTTCGATTAATTCCGTCGATATATATCCAAAATGTCAATTTATTTGGCGCGTTTGATCCAGAAAAACACCGCTTCCAAATTGCTCAAACGTGACTACAAAATATATCAAAGGTTACCTGTAAACTTTGCCAAAAAATGTCAAACTACTTTTGTAATACAACTTTAGGTATTTTTTAACGTTAATAATCGATAAAATTGAAGACGGGATGATCTGTGTAAAATACAGGATTAAAACCAACTATAGCCAGCTTTCTGRTCACGCGCTTCTATCTAACAGGACACTTAATGTGACTCTCGTTCAAGATGGCCGTACTTCTTCATTACACAAAGGAATAACCTCAACCAATTTCTCAAGACTGTTGACATCCAGTGGAAGTGGTAGGAACTGCAAGCAGGTCCCTTAGAAATTTGGTTTCCCAATAAACTCATTGAAAAGAGTGACCTCAAAACAAAAAAAATCTGAATGGTTTGTCCTCGGGGTTTGGCCTGCTAAATAAGTTCCGTTATACTCACAGACATGATTCAAACAGTTTTAGAACTGTCAGAGTGTTTTCTATCCAGATCTACTAACAATATGCATATCTTATCTTCTGGGGATRAGTAGCTGGCAGTTSAATTTGGGTATGCTTTTCATCCAAACGTGAAAATGCTGCCCCCTATCCTAGAGAAGTTRMCATGCTGATAGAAATTTRGTAAGATAGATTTATGTTTCCCTGTATTAAAGTCCTCGGCTACTAAGAGYGCCGCCTCTGGRTGAGCGTTTTCTTGTTGGCTTATAGTGGAATACAGCTCATTCAGTGCGGTCAGCATCATTCTGTGGTGGTATGTAGACAGCTACGAAAAATGCAGATAAACTCTATGTAGATAGTGTGGTCTACAGCTTATCATGAGATACTCTACCTCAGGCGAGCAAAACCTTGAGACTTTCTTAGATATCGTGCACCAGCTGTTATTTACAAAAATACATAGTCTGCTGCCCCTTGTCTTACCAGACACCKCTGTTCTGTCCTGCCGATACAGCGTATAACCAGCCAGCTGTATGTTGATATTGTCGTCGTTCAGCCAGGACTTCGTGAAGCATAAGTTATTAGTTTCGAATKTCCCGTTGGTAGGATAATCTTCCGTGTAGGTCATCGATTTTATTTTCCAAAGATATCACGTTTGCTAGCAGAATGGAAGAAAGTGGGGGTTTATTCGATCGCCTACAAATTCTCAGAAGGCAGCCCGACCTCTGGCCCCTTTTTCTCCGCCTCTTCACACATGACGGGATCTGGGCCTGTTCCCAGGAAAGCTGTATATCATTGACGTCGTGGTGCTCGTCGGACTATGCCAGTCCGTGGTGAATAATCGCAGTTTGGATGTCCAGAAGTTATTTTCGGTCATAARAGACGGTAGCAGCAACATTATGTACAAAATAAGTAAAACAATAAGTTACAAACAACGCAAAAAACACAATTGATTAGGAATACGTAAAACGTCAGCCTTGTTCTGCGGCGCCATCTTGCAGACTTAGCACCTCTGTTCAGAGTGCCAGCCGTAATTTATAAACCGATTTCTACATGTAGAATCTCACGAATGCTGGCAGTCAGACGCCCACCGGTGGGTGGTCCCTAGAACTAATGTTGAACGAACGGCAAATGAGCGGCAGATTGACATTTTGTTGCAGTGGGTTACACCCATCTCCTGCCTTGCACCCATCTCATATCCTCCACAGCTCAAACTATATTGAAGAGGACAGAGGCCTAGATTAGTATAAACACCAGTTGGTTTGGTGTGTGTGCCTTAACACACTGGCCACAGSGGTCAAGAGAACACTCACAACACACATACAGAGAGACATTACTTCACTCACTGGATGGAGAGACCGACACACACCAACAGCACATAGGCTCAGAAGTGTGTGCACGCGCRTTGCTAATGCTATTGACATGTGACTGCAGACATCTTGGTAATGAAGTTGAGATCAGCAGGAGAGAATGTCACTCCTTTTCCATTCAATGTTTGTCATCTAATTGTCTGCCTTGATGTTTCTCCCCCCAGGGGTCATAAGATGACGAGTAGCTTCCCTCAGACGAGACAAACCACTTAACCCGTCTTTAGCAYTATCTCCGTCAGCAAGTGTCTGCATGTCATACAACACAGACAGTGTGATCAGTGAGTCTGTGGACCTCATTGCGTTATGCGTTGTGGTAAATAGGACTCTTGATTCCAGCACAAATGGCACCATGAGTCATTTATGGACTTATAAATGAATGAATATGTAATCAAAATCAAATCACATTTTATTGGTCACATACACGTGTTTAGCAGATGTTATTGCGGATGTGGCGAAATGCTTGTGTTTCTGGTGCCAACAGTGCAGTAATATCTAWCAAGTATTGTCTAACAATTTCACAATAAATACAAATCTAATGTAAATGGAAGACATCATTTTTATTTGTATAGAGACAGTGCAATGCAAATGAGGTTTGAAACACACTGGCACGTGTGTATTGCTTCGCACAGACAGTAGTTTGTTTGTGTTATGTRGTTATTAAATCTGGACCTGGCTTGCCTCCTCTGCCTCACCACCTCTGTCTCCCCCTGGTGTTTGGGTTGAGTGTGACCGCTTCCCTCCATTGTGTCCCAGCAGCAGCTCAGCTCTCTCAGGGAGGTGCAGGTTGCCAGTTAAGTGTTCTCTCTCTCTGTTCTCTATAAGTGGAGTAGGTCTCTTTCCTCAAACAGGGAGGGAGTATTTGAAACAGGACATTTTGGAACAGCTGGGAAACGGGTGAAAGTCAGTGGGTTTATGGGAAATGTAGTGGCAGGGTGACTGTGCCAGAGATAGTCATGTAAAATCTGTGGCACGGTAACTGACTGTTTTGACATCTTTGTGGAATGATTTCTTAAATCTTTTTGGTCTTGTTTAGTCTCCACCCAGAGGAATGTTAGTGTTCAGTCTAGAATATCCTTCCTTTTTAAGAACACACAAAGGCCTTTTCATTGTGTGCATGTGAGTGACCCCACGTTTGTCATGGTGGGTTTCGATATACAATGTTTGGTYTTCTCTGTTCAGTATCTGGTAAGTGTGTGATTGAGTGACTAYGTTTATGGGGTGGTTGGGCAGTCTCCTCTTGTTTGGTGTGTAGTTTGTGAAAGTTCATGTCTSGTTTGACACTGACTGACACATAGACACAATCTATAGCAGTGGTGCCCTTGGAGTGTGAGSCTGCTAACTGAGGAGGTAGAAGAGGAATGTTAGTGGAAGAGAAGAGTTCATCCTCCCTTTTTGTTGCTCAGATGTTCCCCCTCTTCTTCCAGAGGGCTGGTAGGAACCACAGGGCAACCGGAGGCTGTTTTAGACTGGTACATCTTTCTTTCGTGTCTTCCTCCCCTCCCCCTCTACTCTTTTGACACGCTGTGTTTTTATTTTGGGTGAAGAAAGCCTTTTGCAGCTGCATTAGCCTGTCTGTTTGAGAATTACATTTCGATATGTGAGGAAAGGGGCCTTTCAATTTTTTTGTTGTTGTCTTCGCACAGCTGCTGTGTGTAACATGAGTTTGGGAAAGTGAGAATATGTCATGATGAAGTCAAGTAATGTTTTCCTCTTTGTCTCTCCTCTAGTTGCGAGTTTCCTCTGACAGTGGACTGAGTGTCTCTGTGAGCGTCTCTCAACCTGGGACGACTGCTCTTCTGGCCACAGCGTCCATGAGGTAACGGCGGGAAGCCCCATACCACCCTCGCTCCGCCCTCCATCCCCCTCTCCCTCCATCCCCCTCTGCAGCGATGGGTCAGAAGATCTCAGGCAGCATCAAGTCAGTGGACGCACGGGGTGAGCCTTCATACCGGCCGGTCCGCCGTGAGCTGCGGGGTCCAGACTTCTGCCGGCCTCCTCGTCTGGACCTGCTTCTGGACATGCCCCCTGCGACCTCTGACCTGCAGCTCCACCACGCCTGGAACCCCGAAGACCGCTCGCTCAACGTCTTTGTCAAGGAGGATGACAAGCTGACCTTCCACCGCCACCCGGTGGCCCAGAGCACCGACTGCATCCGCGGCCAGGTGGGCTACACACGGGGGCTCCATGTCTGGCGGATCCACTGGCCKGCGAGACAACGAGGAACACACGCTGTTGTAGGGGTGGGCACGGCTGACGCTCTTCTACACTCTGTGGGTTACACAGCCCTGGTGGGTTCGGACTGTGAGTCGTGGGGTTGGGACTTGGGCCGGAACAGACTCTACCACGACAGTAAGAACCGGCCGGCCTCCACCTCGGCACCAACATACCCGTGTTTCCTGGAGGCAGACGAGTCGTTTGTTCTGCCAGATGCCCTGCTGGTGGTGCTGGACATAGACGAGGGCACGCTCAGCTTCATGGTGGACGGCCAGTACCTGGGCGTGGCCTTCAGAGGGTTAAAGGGCAAGAGGCTGTACCCCATCGTCAGCGCCGTGTGGGGACACTGTGAGGTCTCCATCCGCTACGTTAATGGACTGGATCGTAAGTCAATGTCCTTATGCTTTGACAGTGGGAATCCTCTCTCTCTCTCTCTCTCTCTGGCTGTTTTGCCTTCTGTTTGTTCTGTCTACATTATATTGTGGGGTTTGCTGTAGTCTGGTTTTGCATACCTCAGTCAGCATAGCATACTCCGACAAGGCTATGTATTCTCTAATACTGTAGCTCAAAGCAACTATAATATCAGCAAGTCAATGCTGCATTATGCCTTGATGGCGCTCACTTTCCTTTCTCTCTGGCTCTTGTTTAGAACACAATAAAGCACAATGTCAAAACCCAGTGACTCATACACCCATACTCTCCCCATCTCTCTGAATATAAAACCAAGTTGGAGCGCTCGCTTTTCATTGTTTACTGTGTAGATGAGGGGAGGGAGGCGTCTGTAGGAAATGTTGAACAGCACAATTATATTGTGTTTGGAGCTGGGGCTTATTTTAGAAGTGCTGAGGCAGCCTCTCGCCCAGGGGAGATCTCTGATGAATCGACATGCGCCGAGCACATGAATATGACCAGTGGGAGGGATGGAAAGATGGAGGGACAGAGCTGGAGRAAGAAAAGAGAATGGGGGAAAGGGAGGGAGTGAGATGAAGTGATGAAGGTTAATAATAATAAATTAAACTTATAGCGCTTTTCATTACAATTTCAAAGCACTTTAAGCAMCAACAAAACAAAAAAATGCAATTTTGTAAAACAGTAGATGGACTGTCATGGCAGGCAGGGTAGTTAGTTAATGGCTAGAGTAGAGGCAGTTCAGAGATGAAATGGAGGGGTGTCACATCCAGGGGGTTTCAGATTGGTCCAGAGCCGTTCATCAGGGCGCCCTTGCTGTCGCTGATGCAGCGCTTCTCAGTAGTACTCTCTGAAGTCAGACTCCATGGGTAGAACAACTCCACTACCGATGTGTAACACCCACCTGGGTGAAACTACGACACCCAGGAAGGTGTCAGAGAAGCACACTGCACATCAGTCCAGAATAGTCCTCCCTGAAGCTGACAACTGCTGAAAAAGGTTGAAGGAGAAAGAGATGTGGATTTAATCATCTGTGTGTCTGTCAGTCAGTCATGGGTTTTGGACATAATGGACTGGAGACGAGGTTAGTCCCAGAGACTGTCTGAATAATACTGTAGTAGTGACAGTCTGAGCATGGAGATGCTGTATACCAGTGGTGGCTTACCCTCCTCCTGCAGACCTCCCGGATTCTGAGATTCTACCAATCAGCTGCTCATCAGGACCTAGATTAGCTGCATCAGCTGTGTTGGAGCAGGAGCTAGTGTTGGCCACTGGTCTCTGTCAATCTATAGCCTCCAGTACACTAATCAGTGGCATGTCAGTACAGCGAGACTAGCTGATAGTGTTTTATACTTCAGAYTGCCTGGGTTGACTGTATACAGTTCTGTGTGGAGTGACTGCCTCTGCTACTGTGGAGAGAAAGTGGGGGAGGGCCTGCTGGTGTGTTTCTCGGCTCTGATCTATAAAAATATGTCTTTACCCATAGTAATCTTACCCATAAGCTCTCTGTCAACCCCCCCCTTAGACGGTCAGATATTAGCTACATTTTCATGGCTGCAAGCCAGGTGTTTGTGTGTGAGTTCACGGAAGGGAGCCAGGAGTGGAGTAATTCTAGAGGCAGTCCCAGTGTTCCGCGGAGCTCAATGTCTCGCCTTGCGAAGGAAGGTGTGTGTGTGTATTGTGCCCCATACAGTCACCCTCTGTTGCATGGTTTTCTTGTCTCTATCTCAAAGACCAACACACTGGGCTGTTTGTGTGGAACATGTGACATTAATGCATTATTCTATAGCCCATTGGAACACAAGCCCTATTCTTCATCAACTTGTTTACTTTCAAGAGGACAAAGGAGGGGTTTTAGTGTTGGTTTATTATAGGGCATGGGGTTGTCTCACTCTCCCCMCTTCTATTTCTCTCTACCCTTTTTCTCAATTTCCCTCACAATATCCCTCTATTTCTCCTTCTCTCTCTCCCCTCTGCTGTGTTTTCCCAAACTAAATGAAGATAGAGGAAAGTTAAGGGAATGTAGTTTTATAATGTAAGAGAAGCTAATGGAAGCAGCTTCTGAAAAATAACTCTGTCCACCCCATGTCCCTGCTCTGTCACAACTCTGTAGCCTCATTATGTAGGGATCCTGTGTGTGTCATCTGCTCTCTGCACTGATGTTAATAGTATGTATTTGTTCTGTAGGAATGCTCCAGAGGAAAGCATGGTATATTAKAAATTGGGTAGTTTGGGTACTGGATGCTGTTATGGCTGAAACAGCACTTCAGCCGGAGGTATATCAGACAATAAACCACTGGTCTGATGCATGAATTCTATTTATCTTAGTAATCAGTTTCTAATAGTAATAAGGCACCTCAGGGGTTTGTGTCTGAGAACAGCCCTTACCACACCCCTTCTGGCCTTATTGCTTAATTATGCTTTGGAAATGGGGCACACGCACAGGAAAATGCAGACAGTAAATGAGTATGCATACTCTGAGATGCCAGGCATTGGCTCGTATTCCCCAAGGTAGCTTCTCCATGTTTCTGTTTTAGACGCACTGTGGTAAAGGAGTCTTCTCTTTCTCTTGCAATAAAACCGCGTTGAGAGAGCTGTCCCTCCACTTTTCCATCACTTTCTCAAATTGTCCCTTAACACAGTTAATGCAATTCTCTGATCCTGTCTTTCTCAGCGAGCACATAGTTTCTTCTCCACACGACTTTCACACTGATAGAAGCTTTATCGATTTCTTTAGTGTTTCTGTTGCTCCCTAAAGCCTGTAAATAGAAAACAATAGGAGAGTGGAGATCAGGCTGTCCTGCTAGCTTTTTTCTAATAGCACTGTTCTTCTCTGTTACAAATGCACACCATTTCATGCTGGCTCTTTCACTTGCTCTCTCCCTCTATCTCTTTCTCACTCACTCCCACTTTTTCGTTTACCCTCAAATCCCTGCTTCAATATTTACACTTCTGATCATGGAAGGGAGTTGCCGTAGAAACCATTTAGCTGAATGGGGAGAGACGGTACAGCAAGTGCTGGCTTGGGGAGGGAGATTTAGGCTGGGGATGGTGTGTTGGCTTGGGGAGGGAGATTTAGGCTGGGGATGGTGTGTTGGCTTGGGGAGGGACAGATAGGCGGGGATGTGTGTTGGCTTGGGAGGGAGATTTAGGCTGGGATGGTGTGTGGCTTGGGAGGGAGATTTAGCTGGGGATGGTGTGTCGCTTGGGGAGGGAGATTTTAGGCTGGGGATGTGGTTTGTGTCGGCTTGGGAGGGAGATTTAGGCTGGGATGTGTGTGTGTCGGCTTTGGGAGGGAGATTTAGGCTGGGGATGGATGTTGTCGGCTTGGGGAGGGAGATTTAGGCTGGGATGGTGTGTCGGCTTGGGGAGGAGATTTAGGCTGGGGATGGTGTGTGTGGCTTGGGGAGGGAGATTTAGGCTGGGGATGTGTGTGTTGGCTTGGGGAGGGAGATTTAGGCTGGGATGGTGTGTTGGCTTGGGAGGGAGATTTAGGCTGCGGGATGGTGTGTTGGCTTGGGGGAGATTTAGGCTGGGGATGGTGTGTTGGCTTGGGGAGGGAGATTTAGGCTGGGATGGTGTGTTGGCGTTGGGGAGGGAGATTTAGGCTGGGATTGGTGTGTTGGCTGGGACTGGATCATTTTGGCTGTGAATGGAGGCTCTCTTGTTTTTAAACCATGAAACCTCGCGGTAAGTCTCCTGATAGTGTGGGAGAATAGATTCACAGACAGTGAGTACGTTTACATGAACATCTAATTCGATATTAACTGATTATGTCAGCAGGCCGGAGTATGGTAATTAGAGGTCGACCGATTAGATTTTTCGACACCGATACCGATTATTGGAGGACCCCAAAAAGCCGATGCCTATTTATTTATTTGTAATAATGACAATTACAACAATACTGAATGACACTTATTTTAACTTAATATAATACATCAATAAAATCAATTTAGCCTCAAATAAATAATGAAACATGTTCAATTTGGTTTAAATAATGCAAAAACAAAGTGTTGGAGAAGAAAGTAAAAGTGCAATATGTGCCAGTGTAAGAAAGCTAACGTTTAAGTTCCTTGCTCGAACATGGAGAACATATGAAAGCTGGTGGTTCCTTTTAACGTGAGTCTTCAATATTCCCAGGTAAGAAGTTTTAGGTTGTAATTAATTACAGGAATTATAGGACTATTTTCTCTCTATACGATTTGTATTTCATATACCTTTGACTATTGGATGTTCTTATAGGCACTTTAGTATTGCCAGTGTAACAGTATAGCTTCCATCCCTCTCCTCGCCGCTACCTGGGCTCGAACCAGGAACACATCGACACAGCCACCTCGAAGCAGCGTTACCCATGTGTAACGTTTAACTTTAGTCCGTCCCTCGCCCCGACCCGGCGCGAACCAGGGACCCTCTGCACACATCAACAACAGTCACCCACGAAGCATCGTTACCCATCGCTCCACAAAAAGCTGCGGCCCTTGCAGAGCAAGGGGAACCACTACTTCAAGTCTCAGAGCAAGTGACGTCACCGATTGACTAAGGCTATTAGCGGCACCACCGCTAACTAGCTAGCCATTTCACATGCAGAGCAAGGGGAAACACTACTCCAAGTCTCCGAGCGAGTGACGTTTTGAAACGCTATTTGGCGCACCCCGCTAACTAGCTAGCTATTTCACATCGGTTACACCAGCCTAATCTCGGGAGTTTGATAGGCTTGAATTCATAAACAGCGGAGCTGTTGGCAAAACGCGCAAAATGCTGTTTGAATGAATGCTTACGAGCCTGCTGGTGCCCACCTTCGCTCAGTCAGACTGCTCTATCAAATCATAGACTTAATTATAACATAATAACACACAGAAATACGAGCCTTAGGTCATTAATATGGTCGAATCTGGAAACTATCATCTCGAAAACAAAACGTTTATTCTTTCAGTGAAATACAGAACCGTTCCGTATTTTATCTAACGGTGTGCATCCATCAGTCTAAATATTCCTGTTACATGCACAACCTTCAATGTTATGTCATAATTACGTAAAATTCTGGCAAATTCATTTCTCAAATGAGCCAGGCGTCCCAAACTGTTGCATATACCCTGACTCTGCGTGCAATGAATGCAAGAGAAGTGACACAATTTCACCTGGTTAATATTGCCTGCTAACCTGGATTTCTTTTAGCTAAATATGCAGGTTTAAAAATATATACTTCTGTGTATTGATTTTAAGAAAGGCATTGATGACGACAGTCCTTTTTCGCGAATGCGCACTGCATCGATTATATGCAACGCAGGACACGCTAGATAGTAATATCATCAACCATGTGTAGTTATAACTAGTGATTATGATTGATTGATTGTTTTTTATAAGATATGTTTAATGCTAGCTAGCAACTTACCTTGGCTTCTTACTGCATTCGYGTAACAGGCRGGCTCCTCGTRAGGCAGGTGGTTAGAGCGTTGGACTAGTTAACCATAAGGTTGCAAGATTGAATCCCTGAGCTGACAAGGTAAAACTCTGTCGTTCTGCCCCTGAACAAGGCAGTTAACCCACTGTTCCYAGGCCATCATTGAAAATAAGAATGTGTTCTTAACTGACTTGCCTAGTTAAATAAAGGTGTAAATATATATATWTTTTTAAATAAAAAGCGAAATCAGCGTCAAAAATTACCGATTTCMGATTTGTTATGATTAATTAATCCGATTAATCGGTCGACCTCTAATGGTAATAGTCACAAACACCTTACTCTGCTTATCTGAATTGATTTAATGTCAAAATCGAAGTAAGCATACAGTGATTTTAAACACAATTGTTTTGTTGTTGCRATCTTTAGAATGATTAGGACACGTAAACCGCTTAATCAGCGTTCCAGTGGTGTATTTGATCTGCACATGTGCCAGCACCGGGTAGTGCAAGCCTCCCTCTTATGTACGAGTGAAGTGAGTTTGGAAAAACTGAAAGCATGCATCTTAGAAATAGTTTTCAGATACAAACTTTATATGTACGAACTCTGAATCTAATAGGCTTCGCAAAAATAACATCGTCACTGTGGTAGAACGTTTATTTTGATTGGTGATTTACTGCTGTCCCATCACGTAGCCTGATTTCAGATGTGTCCATATGAACAGGATTATTAGGGAAATAGTTATTCTTGCAAAGTATGTAAACATTTTAAACAAACTATTATATTAATCTGACTATCCACAATAATGGTGTTGTGTGCATGTAACCGTACTCAATGTCTTGCAGAGGTATAGCAGGCTTTATTATGCTGAGGACCCGAGTGTATAGGAGCACTGCAGGGGTCAGTGGCTAAATGGACTGGATCATTTGCTTCTGTCTGGGGATTCAGTGGCTAAAGGACTGGATCATTTGCTTCTGTCTGGGGATCAGTGGCTAATGGACTGGATCATTTGCTTCTGTCTGGGGATCAGTGGCTAAAGGACTGGATCATTTGCTTCTGTCTGGGGATCAGTGCTAAAGGAGGCGATCATTTGGTTCTGCTGGGGATCAGTGCTAAAGGACTGGATCATTTGTTCTGTCTGGGGATCAGTGGCTAAAGGACTGGATCATTTGCTTCTGTCTGGGATCAGTGGCTAAACGGACTGGATCATTTGCTTCTGTCTGGGGTATCAGTGGCTAAACGGAACTGGATCATTTGGTTCGTCTGGGGCATTCAGCTGGCTAAACGGACTGGATCATTTGCTTCTGTCTGGGGATCAGTGGCTAAACGGACTGGATCATTTGGTTCTGTCTGGGGATCAGTGGCTAAACGGACTGGATCATTTGCTTCTGTCTGGGGTTCAGTGGCTAAACGGACTGGATCATTTGCTTCTGTCTGGGGATCAGTGGCTAAACGGAGTGGATCATTTGGTTCTGTCTGGTAATAAAGCGCCAACGGACAACTGGTGTCCGTTAGTTCAGTGAGCAATTGGATTCAGCTGAAGTCAGCGATTCAATTTGGACACTGACATTTCCAATTTGAGAGAGGCTGAGGCTTGCCCTTTCTCTTGCTCTCACTTTCTTCCTCACTGCTGTTTCCATTCGTTATTTCTCTCACTCTCCTTGTGATGTTCTTTTTCTCTCTTTCCCCCTGTGATGTGCTCTTTCTCTCTCTCTCCCCCTGTGATGTCCTGTCTGTCTGATGCGCGCTCTCACTCACTCTCCCTGTGATGTGCTCTTGGGGATTGGTCAGTGAATTAGACTCGGAGATGCTCCACTTCTGCATAGTCACTGTTGTACGTACTTTCCCATGCTTACTTACCGGAAAAATCAATCACGCAGACATTCCTTGTCAGGATGAGCTGCTCATTTTATACATTGACGTCACATGTCTTGTCACAAGATGGTCATTTTATATATTTGTGTGACACACACACACACTACTTGCCACAATAAGTCAGTCTTTTTATATATTTTACATCTGACACACACACGCTCCCACTCCCAATCATGAGGTGGTCATTGGAACTGGTGCACAGTTTGAGATGTTATCCATCTCCACTGGCACAGTTCTCCATATTGATTAGATAAGATCTGAGYCTGGAATCAACAAGTCCACACTGAATATCCTGACAGCAGGTCAATTGGCATCTCTCCTGGTTGCACGCAAAGACTGTGAGTCTGAGAGGAAATGAGAGATGGCGGGAGAGATTGATCCAAAACAAAGATGGGGAGAGCGCGAGAAGAAATTGGGACAGTAGGATCAAGATATGTGTGTGTGTGTGTGTGGACACCCCTTCAAATTAGCGGATTCGGGTAGTTCAGCCAAACCCGTTGCTGACGGGTGTATAAAATCGAGCACACAGCCATGCAATCTCCAAGGTCTAACATTGGCAGTAGAATGGCCTTACTGAAGAGCTCAGTGACTTTCAACGTGGCACCGTCATAGGATGCCATCTTTCCAACAAGTTAGTTTGTTAAATTTCTGGCCTGTTAGAGCTGCCCCAGTCAACTGTAAGTGCTGTTATTTTGAAGCGGAAATGTCTGAGCAACAACAGTAACTGTTCGTCGGGAGCTTCAGGAAATGGGTTTCCATGGCCGAGCAGCTGCACACAAGCCTAAGATCACCAAGTGTCGGCTGGAGTGGTGTAAAGCTTGCCGCCATTGGACTCTGGAGCAGTGGAAACGCTTTCTCTGGAGTGATGAATCATGCTTCACCGTCTGGCAGTTTGATGGGCGAATCTGGGTTTGGCGAATGCCAGGAGATCGCTACGTACCCCAATGCGTAGTGCCAACTTTAAAGTTTGGAATAATCCTCTGGGGCTGTTTTTCRTGGTTCGGGCTAGGCCCCTTAGTTCCRGTGAAGGGAAATCTTAACGCTACAGCATACAATGACATTCTAGATGATTCTGTGCTCCCAACTTTGGCAACAGTTAGGGGAAGGCCCTTTCCTGTTTTAGCATGACAATGCCCCCGTGCACAAAGCGAGGTTCATATAGAAATGGTTTGTTGAGATCTGTGTGGAAGATCTTGACTGGCCTGCACAGAGCCCTGACCTCAACCCCATCGAACACATTTGCTATGAATTGGAACGCCGACTGAAAGCCAGGCCTAATCATCCAACATCAGTGGCCGACCTCTGTGTTTCCACCTGAGTGCATGTCTACATACAGGCCTAGAGCATGCACCTGATTGTCGCATAACGATAGCCCTGGACTACGCCTGAATCAGACAGACCCAGACAGCATCATATCTGCTTTACTGACACAAACCTGTATCTCACCATTATTAACAGAGCAGTGGGGGAGAGGGGGACTGAGTCAGGGGAGAGAAAGATAGATGGATGGACATAAACGGGATAGGGGGAGGGGGATGGAGAGAAGAAAGTGGCTCGCTTGCTATTACTTTCTAGTCCATTTAACTGAACCACTTCCAGCTAATTTGCTTCCATTAATACTTAATATCATCCTGTCCTGTTTGCTTTCATCCTATGTTTTGAAGTGTAATTTGGGTTTTTATGAACCCACATGGCATGCAGTTCAGCAAGCCAAGGCAGACATGCTGCTGCATAGACTACTGACCAACATGTAGCTGTTATTCTCCCCTACCTCTCCCTTTTCTGTCTCTTTCTTTGTGAAGACTATTTCAAGCTAAGCATGACACCCAAGAGATGCGCACCATACAGGTTTCTCCATGCTCACACACGAATCCTCAACCTGCAAACACACCCACACAYCTACATTCACTGGAGCAGTGTGGAGTCTGATAGCTCAGCCAGACTGTTGATTGACAGCAGACATTAGCATGCTCCTGCTCAGATTCCCGCTGTTTGATGGGACCACTTGTCGCTGGTGGCAACGCAGGGAGAGGGCACACCAGCTGGGCGATTGGACAGTTTCCAGGAAGCAGCAGCAGCATCATAATTATAATCATCCCTCCTATGCAATTCCCATAGCTCCACTGAATAACATGCTATGTTACTGTTCCTCTCAATTGACTCAACTATGGCTCTCTATTTTAATAGGCTTGCCTTGTTTGTGAGTTCCTGACACACGGCTACAGTGAGATGACCGTCTTGCTTTAGTAAGCCCAGGTGGTGAGAACTACCTTTCACTACTGAGTTCAGAGGCCACCTAATATATCCAGGCTCTCTAACAGGAATTGTAGATTTGACATCCTCCAGGTGGTGCCCAACTGTCTTACGCCCATATAACCATGGAGTCAGACAAGCAGAAGAAACATGCAGACAGGAGATTACATCCATCCATCTCCCACAATCCCTCTGTCTGCGCAGCAAGTGAGGTGTAGGCTGTGACCAGTTTAGCCCGTTAGTGAGTCAGATAGGCAGGCCGGATCCTGTAAGTCGACATCTGGAAGTGTATTTGTCTGCGTGTGTCTAAGGCCTATGTTTTACGGTCGTTTCTTGGAAGTTGACTCAATCATCACTTTGCACGTTTCTTTTGGATCTTTGTTAGTTTTAAGAATATTCTTTATATGGTGAGATAATGTCAAAAGCCAGCCTGCCAGCAAGCCTGCTTTTGTATCACATCCTTCCTATGGAAACATCTGTATAATACAGGAGAGTCCAATGTCAGTGTGTGTCTAATACACTGCTCAAAAAAATAAAGGGAACACTAAAATAACACATCCTAGATCTGAATGAATGAAACATTCTTATTAAATACTTTTTTCTTTACATAGTTGAATGTGCTGACTACAAAATCACACAAAAATKATCAATGGAAATCAAATTTATCAACCCATGGAGGTCTGGATTTGGAGTCACACTCAAAATTAAAGTGGAAAACCACACTACAGGCTGATCCAACTTTGATGTAATGTCCTTAAAACAAGTCAAAATGAGGCTCAGTAGTGTGTGTGGCCTCCACGTGCCTGTATGACCTCCCTACAACGCCTGGGCATGCTCCTGATGAGGTGGCGGATGGTCTCCTGAGGGATCTCCTCCCAGACCTGGACTAAAGCATCCGCCAACTCCTGGACAGTCTGTGGTGCAACGTGGCGTTGGTGGATGGAGCGAGACATGTTGTCCCAGATGTGCTCAATTGGATTCAGGTCTGGGAACGGGCGGGCCAGTCAATAGCATCAATGCCTTCCTCTTGCAGGAACTGCTGACACACTCCAGCCACATGAGGTCTAGCATTGTCTTGCATTAGAAAGAACCCAGGGACAACCGCACCAGCACATGGTCTCACAAGGGGTCTGAGGATCTCATCTCGGTACCTAATGGCAGTCAGGCTACCTCTGGCGAGCACATGGAGGGCTGTGCGGCCCCCCAAAGAAATGCCACCCCACACCATGACTGACCACCGCCAACACGGTCATGCTGGAGGATGTTCAGGCAGCAGAACGTTCTCCACGGCGTCTCCAGACTCTGTCACGTCTGTCACATGGCTCATGTGCTCAGTGTGAACCTGCTTTCATCTGTGAAGAGCACAGGGCGCCAGTGGCGAATTTGCCAATCTTGGTGTTCTCTGGCAAATGCCAAACGTCCTGCACGGTGTTGGGCTGTAAGCACAACCCCCACCTGTGGACGTCGGGCTCTCATGGATCTGTTTCTGACCGTTTGAGCAGACACATGCACATTTGTGGCCTGCTGAGGTCATTTTGCAGGGCTCTGGCAGTGCTCCTCCTAATCCTCCTTGCACAAAGGCGGAGGTAGCGGTCCTGCTGCTGGGTTGTTGCCCTCCTACGGCTCCTCCACGTCTCCTGATGTACTGGCCTGTCTCCTGGTAGCGCCTCCATGCTCTGGACACTACGCTGACAGACACAGCAAACCTTCTTGCCACAGCTCGCATTGATGTGCATCCTGGATGAGCTGCACTACCTGAGCCACTTGTGTGGGTTGTAGACTCCGTCTCATGCTACCACTAGAGTGAAAGCACCGCCAGCATTCAAAAGTGACCAAAACATCAGCCAGGAGCATAGGAACTGAGAAGTGGTCTGTGGTCACCACCTGCAGAACCACTCCTTTATTGGGGTGTCTTGCTAATTGCCTAAATTTCCCACCCTTTTGTCTATTCCATTTGCACAACAGCATGTGAAATGTATTGTCAATCAGTGTTGCTTCCTAAGTGGACAGTTTGATTTCACAGAAGTGTGATTGACTTGGAGTTACATTGTGTTGTTTAAGTGTTCCCTTTATTTTTTTGAGCAGTGTATATTTTGCTGCGTGTTGTCTAGTGGTCACGTAGCTACAAGGGCACCAGTCCATTTAGAGGATTCCCTAGGGTCCTCCTTGACACCACCCACTCTGTCTATTCCAAGCCATGTGGTCAGTGACTCAGCAGATTGTGTGTGTGTGTACTTTAGTGAGGGAGACTGTGTGTGGTGAGCTCCTGAGCATCACCTTCACACAGTGCTCAGGAGAGTGTCTGCTCTGTAAGTCCAGCACAAACAGATGGTCACGGCAGGTGGACCGGTCAAGCTGAMGTCCGTGAAGGGCACTCTCATTATCAAAGTTTCTCTGTATGGGAAGATCTCTGACACAAACAAATGCACTTAAAAGCCCTTCTGAGAATGATATCATATTGCTTAGTCTACACCAATATTATATGCACTCATTGCCATTCCTTCTGAAATAGCATCTATTAAATCTGTAAATGTATGTAAACATTCCTTTTTTTGAACCTGTTTTTTTAATGTCCTCTCTTCTCTCCTGTCACAGCGGAGCCCCTCCCCCTGATGGACCTGTGCAGGCGAGTGGCCAGGCTGGCTCTGGGGCGGGACCGACTCAACCAGATAGACACCCTCCCTCTGCCAGASACCCTCAAGAACTACCTCCAGTACCAGTGACCTCACAGACTCACCAGGACAATGATTGACTGACTGCTTGACGGCAGCTACATTTCACTACAGTCAACCCACAAACATGTAACCCTGAACCATTGGACATCTACTGAGGATAATGATGATGGTCTGGAGGAAGCCTATGAAGGAGTTCTGAGTTTCTTTTTAGGATTTGTCTGTTTTTAATTTGTTTTTTTWAAATTTGCTCACTGCTATGATGGACAAAGGGAGGATTAACGAAAGGAGGGGGATGGGCTTGAGACTGGACTGTAGCAGAAGTGTTGAGCTATGATGCTGGCTTCTCATTGGGTATATGGGTCAATAGTGCTTCTAGAATATGTGCCTGGAGGAAGAGGGTGTTTGGTGATGATGCATATAGACATCATACATAGTTACTGTACATCTATACAGATTCTCTGGAAGGCTCTCAGAACATCTAGATATTTATATTTAGACCCTATAGCAGGCTCCACTGAGACTCACCAGCCCCTAGCCACAGGGAGGGAGTTAGAAGATGGAAAACACACAGGCAGGCAAACATCCTTGAATGCATGCATATGCAAACACTCACTCATACTCAGAGGGGCTGTTTTCAGTGTGAGTGGTGAGGTTTTATGCATGTGTGGGTTGGTGTGTGTTGGCCTTGCTCCGCAACAGGCACCCCGAGGCATCAGTCAGACCCACTCTGACCCCACTGAGTTTGGGGACACTGCAGCCCTGATATTTGTTAGTGCCCTGCTGCACTACACCTCCCTCTCAACTGGCAGTCTCTCTTTATTTATCAGWGGGTTTCATTGGATCCAGGCTTCCATTAGGTCTCTGTCTGGGTGAGTGACTGGGTCTGTGTCCAAAATGGCACCCTATTCCCTACATAGTGCACTACGTTTGATCAGGAGTGCACTATGTCGGGATAGGGTGCCGTTGTGGACATTCCCTGGGATGTTGTCAGTCAGGGTGTGTTAAAGCTGATTGAAGTTGATCAGAGGGCCAATCCGCTATTACTGTTTGTGCCTGCGCAGAGAAAGCACACGACACCTCTGTTACAGGAGACTGTTTTAAAACAATGTATTTGCTGCTTTGTTTTTTTCCACTCCTGTTCTTATCCCGATGGTGATATTCCTCTTTTAAACAGTTCTCTTTTTATGAATGAGGCTTTTGTTTATTTCTGATTTGTTTTTGTTTTCTATTTTATTAAGATCTACTTGCTGAACAGGAAGTGACCCGGTTGAGACAGGAAGTCTCGCTGAGAGACTGATCGAGGAATGTGCTGCAATGAGCATCTTTTTAAATGTGAATTAAAAAAAACTGAACCCAACATAGTGGTGTTTTTTCCCCAATTGGACCTACTGTCATCCAAATGAAGCGAAGTCGCAATGCTGCCCAGCACCTTCACACACACACTAAGCCTTTGAACCAAAAATATAGTATTGAATTTCTCTAACTGTGATTTAAAATCTGATGCTGTAGTTGGCTGCCTGTATTTGATATTTAGTCTCAGTAATGTTTTGTGAACTTGATGTCCCATGGGGCAGGCAGGCTGAACAGAGCCTGTTGCGATCACAGTTCAGACAAAGCAGCTTTACTGTTCAAAAAAACCCTTCATGGTTTACAGCATAAATCAGTCTCTGATCATACTGTAGAAAAATCACACCAGGACGAGTGTGTGCTCTCCCACTTCTTTTAGTGAGAGAGCGCCAAGCAACAGCAAAGTGGCCATGATGAGATGATTTAACGCAAGTGGTGAGTGTGGTTGTAGGGAAGATAAAATGTCCCTAAATGGCTACAATCATCCTACTCCCTCTAGGAAGGCTTGGTAAGGATGGTCTTGCAGGGCCATAGTTACCTGGCGTTATACCACATGGATCTCAGGCGAAGGCTTTCGTGCTGAAATGCAGGTTGGGAAGCGAGGATTTGATGGAAAGGATGAGGAAGCGTTTTGGGGCATGATGCCGGATACCACAATTCGTGAGGCTAAGACCAGGTATTGGAAATGGACTCCGTAATGAATTTACTCTCTCGCGGAAAGGTAGGATCATATCAGGATAAAAGCTGAAGCTCGGGAAGTTGTTTGACCTGTTTAAAAGGGGCTTATCCTTGATACACCCCGTTTCTTGAGTGTGTTGTGGCAGCTGCACTACTATGATTACAATTGAGCTCTGATCTATCCAGTTGACTGGGGTATAATCTTACAACGGTGGCTATTGGCTCTCTCCCTACTCAACCCATTTATTTCACCCCACTACTCACCCTCTCCAAGCAGCTTTCCATCATCCATATTATTACTGTCTGCACTCTCCTCTCCTTTTCCTCTTATGCCTGTTCTTTCCATCACTTTCATAATGAAAGGTGTAATCTCTCCCCTCACCTGTCTATTCTACTGCATTCACACTCCATGATGTCCCATCAACATTCCTCCTCACTCTTCTCCCTCCTTTACCTCCCTCTCATCCTGTAGTGAGTGACATGTAGGGCGGAGGTGGGGGGAGAACTGTAGCGGTTGTCTTGCATGGAGGGAAGATAGAAATGTATACTCGTTCAGAGTTATTTTCTTCTGCAGAGCGTGKTGTAAAGGTTTTGGCTCGGTCTCTCCAAGGCAGATCAAATGAATGAGTGCTTGACTTCTCAAAACTAAACTTTTCTCTGACCTATTTTAATGATCTTTAAACAACAGGTAGACTCCCTGTAGATAGGACACACCACAGGAGGTTGGTGGCACCTTAATTTGGGAGGACTGGCTCATGGTAATKACTGGAATAAGTATCAAACACATGGTTTCCATGTGTTTGATGCCAGCCTCCACTGACACAGTTATACAGAAAATAGCCCTTTACTCACACCATTTTAAATAGCCATTGCAGGCATGGAATACAACTGGCAGAACCACTAACACTAATAGAGGCGTCCAAATAAAGGTTAGCAGCACATGGCATCTCGTCTTCTCAGAGCTGTGGTCACATAACAGACACACTGGCCTGTGAATGGACCTGGGGGCTATTGTCAACTCAGGGGGAAAAGAAAAATCACACAAAGTAAAGTCTACTGGCTTACTGAAGTACTGTGTGGGTATGGACTGGGGAGGGAAGGACCATTGGCCTTTTCAACAACATTACATTGACGTTGCAGCAACAATGACAACTGTATGAAGAATGGAAAGAAAGTACTTTATTGAAAGAGAGAAAATTTGACAAAAGAGCACCTCACTACCGTTTCACATCCACCATGTGGTAGAGGGTATTGTGTGAAGGTAATTCCTCTGAAAGGACATGTCATGTGTGGGAGGGTTGTTTTTCTGTTCAGTTGTCTGGCTGATGTCAACATCCTCCATCTAGACCCATGACAGTCATTCTTTTAGCACCACTTCAACTGGACTGACCACCTGCACTGACTCACACACTTATGATCGCTAAATACTGCACTATTTAAACACCTGCCCTCCAAAACACATATCGGACTATAAATTGCCTTCCTGTATTATACTGATGCTAAAAAATGTATTCTGAGCCATTTACTTTATGTTCGTATTGTTGTTGCATTGTAGAGAAGGAACCTGCACGTAAGCATTTAGTTGGATGGTGTATACCATGTATCCCGTACATACGACTAATACAAATGGAAACTTGGGTGTGTTTGTTATAAGCGACTTGGTAGAGTTTGCTGCAGGCACYTGAAGTCAATACTGCCATCTGCTGGTTATAGAAATTAACAGTTTAGTGAACTGTTTCTTTCCTTGCCGGTAAAGTGTTAGACATTTTCTGGATACAATCAAACCACACATGCCAAAATGCCCCGAGCACCCTTTCCCATTTATAGATTTTTGTTTTACAAACCAGGGGTGTGAGAAGAATGCATAAAGTCAGCTACGCATCTAGGAGGCTCGTCAAAGACCTCAAGAGCAAATACAAAACACAAATTAGAGGAAACAAATGGAACACAACATTTAGTCATTAATGGACTGAGAGCATTCTGACACACACACACCTGCACGACAAGAATCATATGGAACGGAAACACGCCCTCAAACACACACAATTCCTACATTCAGGGGCAAGATGAGAACAGACCCATGTGAAAGAACCAAATGTCTCTGGTTATAAGCACACACAGACCCAGAGTAGAAACATGTTGGTCAGGGATGGGCAACTGGCGGCCCCCATGGATCAATAAAAACAAAACAAAAAGATATATATATATTAATTATACAGGGAGCTCCAAGTACTGGGACAGTGACACATTTGTTGTTTTGGCACAGTCTCCCCATTTTAGGGGACCAAAAGTATTGGGACAAATGCACTTAGGTGTATTAAAATAGTAAAAAGTTCAGTATTTGGTCCCATATTCATAGCACGCAATGATTACGTCAAGAATGTGACTACAAATGTGTTTGATGCATTTGCTGTTTGATTTGGTTGTGTTTCAGATTATTTTGTGCCCAATAGAAATTTATGGTAAATGTATTGTCATTTTAAAGTCAATTTTATTATAAATAAGAATAGAATGTTTCTAAAAACTCCTGCATCGTGAATTATGACGAGTGAGACAGTGACAGACGAATACAGGTGCAACTTAAAAATGTTGTTGTGCACTCTCTTTTAAGGAACAGTAAGCATGTTATGAACCTAATTCTTATTTCTAGCATTAGTGTGACCTGTGGATATTTGACTGAATGGCTGCAGTGATGCTTACATGTGCTGGGAAGGCTCTTCGTGCTCATATCATGTTCGTGGGGAAAGGTCAGTAGGTAAGGTCATCTCTATGGTTACACAAGACAATGTAAACAGGTAGACAAGGAGATGATGAACATTSAGTTCTCACAGTTTCAAAATGACAATCAGAAAATAACAGGAAAAACAGCTAAATAAAGGGAGTCGAAAGAAGTAGACGGCAAGGCATCAAAAAAGTCAGAATAAAACATTTAAAAAAATTCTCAAATGCAGTCAGCTTGTTTTCTTTAAAAAACATATACTGCATAAAGTATGGGGACAGACAACACAGGGTCTCCTTCTCGTGTAGCATTTCACACACGTACACTCAAGAGAATCCCATCTATTCCCAAAGTGAACACCGGACAGAGGATTGTCTCATCTGTAACACTTGCTTGGATTCTGAGGCAGAGAAAGAAGAGATGCAACTGGGGGGTCAGAGCAGGTCTGCAGAAAGAATCACATACTGTGTGTCAAAGGGGAAACCTGGGGGGTCAGAGCAGGTCTGCAGAAAGAATCACATACTGTGTGTCAAAGGGGAAACCTGGGGGGTCAGAGCAGGTCTGCAGAAAGAATCACATACTGTGTGTCAAAGGGGAAACCTGGGGGTTCAGAGCAGGTCTGCAGAAAGAATCACATACTGTGTGTCAAAGGGGAAACCTGGGGGTTCAGAGGTTCACCCTCCAATCCCCCAAAAAACATATCGTTTACACTCCCATGACTGGGCAGAAAAATGCAACAATGTTACATCTTATGAAGACATTTATACGATTTCATATAATTGTCTTGTTAAGTTTGTAAACTTTTTATGCATTCTCTTATAATTTTTTCTCTCAGAATATTCACACAAGGTTGCCATCTGATGTGAGACCCATAGTCTTTCATTTGTTATTCCTTGTGTTGATTAACATTCAAGTAGTTTAAAATGGCAGATGATTCTGGTCAGTCTGGGTGGTATGAGGGAGTGGGTCAAAAGTTTCTTACTATCACCCACTTTACAGAACACCCACACAAAGAGAACACTGTAAAGACTGCTGCATGTGTTTAARCTTCCAGTATGAGTCAGAGTATCAATCCTTATAGTGTTAGTCAGGGCCAGCCAGTCACAGAGGTTGGGTTAGGCCTGGCAGTGGACTAGCCCCTGTAGGGACGACCTGTGAGCTTGTTGACCAACTGGGGTGGGGGGCTTGGTCCTGAGTGCAAAGTGGACCCGACGAGAACTGTGTGTGGTTCTGAATGCCTGCGGTCCAACTGTGGTCTAATGAGATCCAGAAACCAGGGCTGGTCTGACCTTTGCTCCTCTTCCTCAACCTCACATCACTATTGTGCATCTATACAGGACAGTTGAAGTCGTCAGGCAAGGCAAGGCACGTCCCCTATCCACCTCGCTCAAACCTTCAACCCTATTCTTAAGACCTCCCTGCACTCAACAAGCCTCTACTACCAATTGCCCCCTTGACACACAAACCAGAGAAATKATTAGTATTGTTAGACTAAAATAGCTTGAGTGTTCTCCCCACTGTACCTGCTCCAGTAACCTATGCTCGTGTAAAGAAGCTTATTTAGGAGAGACGATAAGAGAGGGCAAGAAAAGGAGAAAGGGCTCCTAAGAACTCATTTTCAATGACACCGCTTCTTTTTAAACACCTTTAAACCATATTCCCAAGACAAACATGGTSATTTCCTGTCTACCAACCCCTCTTCCTGTGTCGTGCACCCCTGAAAACAACCCAACTCCCCATCCCAAAACAGGGTGCTTTTGGGACAATTTGCTCTCGTTTTAGACAGGATGGAGGGACTGGAGGTGTGAGAGATGACAGTACCTGGTCCCTGTCCTGTTTCTTGGGGGTCTCTTTGTGCCATTGGTCCAACGTGGGGAGTAGACCCATCTCTAGGGTTTAATCTGGGGTCGTAGGTCAAGGGACAAAGGTTACCCGTTTAGCATGTAGACCACTAGTTCGTAGGTACACATCATGATGGCAGTGTTAGGGATCTGGCGCACCAGGTGGGTGGTGAGGCCGCGGTACAGCGCCTGGTAGCCCTCTTCCTTGGGCACCGTGGTCAGAGTCTGGAAGAAGGAACGGTACTTGGTGCCTTCCTCCCGTAGCCGGGTCCGGATCACTTCTGTAACGATGGGAAAAGGAGAGGAGCACGCTCATTTCCTGGTACATTTAAAATAAATACTTTCCCAGTACTAGATTCCATACKGGATCAATACTAACTACAGGTTCTAACTAGTCTAAGGACTACAAACACATGACTGACTATAAACCCACTATCCTCCACTCAGACCACTCCCACCCTCCTGCTCCCAGGATGCAGTGCCCTCACCGTGGGGGTAAGCGATGAACGTGGCACAGGTCTTGGAGGTGGCGGCGGCGAGCATCATCCCCACAAAGTCCGAGGCATCCTTGGACGACGACTCCTCCTCGTCCATGTGCTGCGTGGCCTTGGCCTCCAGGATGCGCCGCTTGATGCTCTCATAGATGACAAAGTGGATCACAGTCTCTGAGATTCCAGCGTAGGACGCTGACATTCCCCGGTAGAACCCTCGCAGGCCTTCTGTCTGGTATACCCGCYGCAAACACTCAAACGCATTCATGGGCTTCTCCCCGCGGTTCCTATGAAAGGCAGGYGGAAAAGGATTTACTAATGGTACAAACGACAGAGACGTTGTACATCGACACCACATCCTAAATCCACCTCTAGCCACTACTGACTCAGACCTGTGTGTTTACCTGGAGTCCAGCTGCATGCGAGTCTTGATGAGCCAGATAGGGTTGGTAGCTGTGATGGCTGTGAACCCTGAGAGGAAGGACAAGAGCTCTGATGATTCAGACACACTTAACTTTACAGACTAACACCACCAGGAGTGTCTGTCTACCAAGCTGTAGAACAAAACACTGTCCAAATCTTCTCTGAAGCATCAGCCCTAAAGGGAATTTAAAACCATCAGAAATTAAGAACTGTTAACCTTGTCAACACGTTTTTAAGAGAGACGAGCTCATGAACATACCACAGTATGACAAGGCCTAGGATATCTGTGTTGTGACAGCATGTTAGTGTGTGTAAATGTTACACTCCCATAATTTCAGTGTTAGACTGCTTTAGCCTGGCAGTCATGTTGACACTGATCTCWGGGTTATTCCTAGCTCTGCAGATGCCACTTGGCTACACAATTCTCTGTATCACATATCTACGATGTACCAATGAGCTCTCTGTATCACATCTCTCTCTACCAATGTCAAACAGGCTTCTTTTCTCACCTGCCTATCAACACACCAGTCTCATACCAGAGCCAGTCTATTCCCCTCCCTGAGCTCCTGTATCAGAGAGAAAGAAGCCTGTTATGTGGCTAATACTGKTTCTACAGGTAGCTGCACCTCATGGAATGGCCACTAGAGGGAGTATTTGGGCAGACTAAATAAAGCAGAGCCGACCTTGCTCAGAGGGACAGGGTGTAACGTAAACCTGTCAAAAACACAGTCTCACGTTCCTCTCCGGTCCTCCATTACAGAAACACGCAGCRCTCTTTAACAGCCCAGCTTGCTTGACTGACCTACATTCTAAAAGGGTAGAAGCCAGGAGTCTAGGCTACATGACATATTGCTCCTAGGATCACTGACACTGGACAGAAATAATCATCTAGAGATAGAATGTATTTCCTCATCTAGAAAAGGCCAGTGTGTGTGTGTAATACTGTAMAAGTTGGAATTTTACAATATMATTTTATGATAAYAGGCAGAATCTACCACACATTTTTGCTGGAGGCAAAAGGCAAACTGGAGAAAAAGGGAAAAAGTCTCTGCATACTTTCAGTCAGATGCAAATGTCTTTAAATTGTGGCTGAGCTTCCAGTCAGTGGACCTTCATCAGGACATCTGAGCTTCCAGTCAGTGGACCTTCATCAGGACATCTGAGCTTCCAGTCAGTGGACCTTCATCAGGACATCTNTCAGTGGACCTTCATCAGGACATCTGAGCTTCCAGTCAGTGGACCTTCATCAGGACATCTGAGCTTCCAGTCAGTGGACCTTCATCAGGACATCTCATGTCACCAACATGTATGAAACCAGCTTGCGTCTAGGAAGGCTGTTCAGTAGATCTTCCAAAGAAATGTTTTACAGAGACCATCTCTGGTACTGCTTACATCAGCCTGCCAGGCAGTTGCTCACATCAGCCTGCCAGGCAGTTGCTCTGCCTGCATCAGCCTGATATGTCAGGTTTAACATGGGGTTGTCACTTTGACGCAGAGGTGCATAATGGCCAGGGGAAACAGATGATTCAGTGTGTGTACAGGAGGCGTAGGGAAGTGTCTAGGTTTGAGCTCTTGCATTATATTAGGCCTAACTGAGACTTGTCTTGAAAAAGGCTTTGTAGATGGAACGTCAACAATTGACTTTATTCTACTCCCTTGCCTTTGAAAAATCAACAATGTCCTAACAAAATGCACATGGAAAGACAGAGGGACGCCTCGTGTGAGAAACTAGTTTAGCCACTAGGCTAGAGGATTAGGTAATATAAGGAGCTGTCACAGGAACCAACAGGCTGAGAGCTGCTGGGCAGATATACTGTAGCACGAGACTAGAATATAGAAACCTAACCCTATAATAGGAAGGTAGGGGACCTCTACAGAACTAGTCAGTCTGGGTTTGACTGGACTTACCACCACTAACCCGGTCAGGTCCAGCACATTAGAAGATGTCACATCACATGACTCTCCAGGTTAGCTTATCATCCAAAATTACTAGCTACAGTTGACTGAATACTCACAGAAAAATGGATGATTGAAARGGATACCTACCCGTGAAAAATCTATAAATAAAACTGTAAAAAAARAMARYWTGGTATAGTGTTAGAAAGTGAGTGAGGTTGGTGTGGTTACCTGCCAAGCCAGCAGACACCATGTGGACCTGTGTAGAGTCCGGCTGAAACACTCCATTCATTCTCTCTTTGGCACTGGAGTATGCAGCAAAATAGATGGCTCTGGAGGAGACAGGGTGAGAACATGATACATACTTTACAGCACAGGAATCAACATCTTCACCGTCCCTGGTGGGGAAACCCTTGACCGGCCAAGGAACTTACAGCATACAGTAGAAGGTACCTGTATTCATACCGAACCGTTTGGTATTGGGGACTTCGGTTCGGTCCGCACTGTGAACCCGAATGAATACATTAAAAAATATAAACATAAAAACCACTAGGTCTATGCTATGTCTACGCTGTGTTGTATGCCTGGAGTAAATCTGTTTCAGGCTATTCTGTTGGAACATAGAGCCTATCCGCACATTGTAATCAAATTTGAATCTTAATATGCCGTATTTCAAAGTCTTTTTTTGAGGCGGAGCCGGGAACTAGTTCTSTACGATGGCGAGTGGTAGGGTGGATAAACCAGGAGGATTCTCCATCAACGTTTAAAATCTACAGGTTGGGAAAATGTTGGTTTCCCAATAGCTTACAACAGCAATGGACAGAGAGTTGTGGATAAAACACWAAAAGTATGTCGCCACTGATCAACAATAGCTTATGCAGCTGCCAACATCTCAAACTTTTACGTCGACATAACCTCAGTATTCCGACAACCGGAGCAAGAYGGAAACGCAAAAGAACAACTTTGTCTCCCCTCTGMATTCAAGTAGCCATTCACAGCCGATTCTGACTGGGCAAAATAAATTACAAGAGTGATATGTATGTTAATGTCTGCGGATATGAGCCCATTCTCGGTGGTTGAGAAGAATAGTAGGTTTCAGCACCTCGTGAAAGTTCTCGAGCCACATTACAAACTTCATCTTTTCGCACCCATTTCAGATAACAGTGTATTCGTCAAGTATTCATACCCCTTCACTTTTCCCACATTTTGTTATGTTACAGCCTTATTTGAAAATTGAGTCAATTGTTTTCTTCCCCCTCATCAATCTACACACAATACCCCAAAATTACAAAGCAAAAGGTTTTTAGAAATTTGCGCAAATTTATTGCAAATAAAAAATGGAAATATCACATTCACATAAGTATTCAGACCCTTTACTCAGTACTTTTGAGGCACCGTAGTCAGCGATTTCAGCCTTGAATCTTCTTGGGTATGATGCTACAAGCTTGACACACCTGTATTTGGGGAGTTTCTCCCATTCATCGCTGCAGATCCACAAGCTCTGTCAGGTTGGCTGGGGACCGTCGCTGCACAGTTACTTTCAGGTCTGTCCAGAGATGTTCGATCGGGTTCAAGTCCGGGCTGTGGCTGGGCCACTCAAGGACATTCAGAGACTTGTCCCGAAGCCACTCCTGCGTTGTCTTGGCTGTGTGCTTAGGGTCGTTGTCCTGTTGGAAGGTGAACCTTCGACCCAGTCTGAGGTCCTCAGTGCTCTGGAGCAGGTTTTCATCAAGGATCTCTGTACTTTGTTCCGTTCATCTTTCCTTCGATCCKGACTAGTCTCCCAGTCCTAGCCTCTGAAAAAGATCCCTACWGCATTATGCTGCCACCACCATGCTTCACAGTAGGGATGGTGCCAGGTTTCCTCCAGATGTGACACTTGGCAATCAGGACAAAGAGTTCAATCTTGGTTTCATCAGACCAGAGATTTTTGCTTCTAAATGCTCTGAGAGTCTTTAGGTGCCTTTTGGCAAACTCCAAGTGGGCTGTCATGTGCCCTTTTACTAAGCAGTACCTTCTGTCTGGCCACTCCATAAAGGCCTGATTGGTGGGTGCTGCAGAGACGGTTGTCTTTCTGGAAGGTTCTCCATCTCCACAGAGGAACTCGCCGCAGCTCTGTCAGAGTGACCATCAGATTCTTGGTCACCTTCCTGACCAAGGCCCCTCTCCCCCGATTGCTCAGTTTGGCCTGGGGACAGCTCTTTCTAGAGTCTTGGTGATTCCATTCAAGAATGGAGGTATTTTGGTACCCTTCCCCAGATCTGTGCTTCAACACAATCCTGTCTCAGATCTTTACAGATAATGCCTTCGACATAATGGCTTTGTTTTTGCTGTGACATGCACTGTCAACCTTGGGACCTTATATAGACAGGTGTGTGACTTTCCAAATCATGTCCAATCAATTGAATTTACCAAAAGGTGGACTCCAATCAAGTTGTAGAAACAACTCGACGATGATCAATGGAAACAGGATGCACCCGAGCTCAATTTCAAATCTCATTGCAAAGAGTCTGAATACTTATGTAAATAAGATATGTTTTATTTTTTTAATAAATTAGCAAACATCCCTAAATCTTTTTTTGCTTTGTCATTATGGGGTATTGTGTGTAGATCGATAAAATAAAAAAAGATCATCAATTTTAGAATAAGGCTGTAATGTTACAAAATGCTATAAAGTCAAGGGGTCTGAATACTTTCCAAATTCACGGTAAGAAGCCAAAGCTGAAGTTGTCAATGAATTGGCCAATGCACCCTGGTGTTGTGCTTACTACTTGATGGCTGGACCTCCAGGGCTACAGAGAGCTACTTCACAGTGACAGCCCCGGACTGAGAGATGAGATACGTGCTACAGATCCACAAGTGCCCATATTTTTCTGTTTGTAAGAAAACATTATAGCGTAGGCCTATACAATGTCTGAGCCATGTTTACATATTGATTTCACACGCACATTGAGTAATGTGTGTTTTCATTTAGAAAATCCAAAGTGTTTTTTTGATGGTGCTCTCATCAGGCATTACGACTCATGATCATATATGAAATCAGGAAACCAACACTTTGGATTTTCTTAAAAGAAAATAAAGCTGCATTATGTAACTTTTGGTCGACCTGACAATTCACAGAAATGTTAACTCTCATCAAAAGCAACCTAAGAAGCGGTAGATCTGTTTTATATGCGCCATTTCTACCTTCCCGTTTTTGTACACCAGCTTCAAACAGCTGAACAATACAATATTTTTGGTTATGGAAAATACTACAAAGTGGTTTAGATGGCACAATGACTCTACAATATACTTTCATGTTTTGACACAAACTGAAATTAGCGAACTATTCAAATAGTGCATCTTTAACTATAATTACTGTTGGCTTTAATTTCCCACTGTACTAAAACTGAACTGTGACCCCAAAAGCGCAACACATCAAACAAACGATAGGTTTGGTGAACCGTTACACCCCTACTAAATATGAGTAAAGCCAACAGCAACAACGGCTGGGCTGAGTGTTTCAGTTTAATGAAATTATATTATTGTATGATCATTTCATATTTCAGGCTAAACAATATCACCAACCACGTTTCCATCCAAACATTTCATGCAGAGTTACCTAACGCATAAAAATTATTAATTTCTAAACGGTTCACCCGATATGGATGAAAATACCGTCAAATTAAAGCTGACAGTCTACACTTTAACCTTGTAGCAATTGTATCATTTCAAATCGAAAGTGCTGGAGTACGAAGCCAAAACAACCAAAATTTTGACACTAACCCAATACTTTTAGAGCTCATTGTATGTGTGCTCTACGCAGTATCTGCCCTATGGTTGCAAAGCTACCGGTAAAGTTAACGTAATCTTAACAAAATCTATGACAATCTAACGTAACTTTGGTAATTTATTCTTGAATAACWGTAAAAAACTAAATAAATATCATATTAGGGGTGACCCCATTTAGTCATTTGGTCGATAGGCTRTTGGTTGACTAAGATTATTTTAGTTGCAGATATTATTATTTCAATCGCAGATATAAAAATGAATGACACACGAGACACCTGTCTGATTTGCACCTGTCTCAGAGGACTAATCCATTGAGGCAGCGGGGATGCCACGGTCCAAGAAGAAGGAGAGTGTGGCTAAGATGCACAATGCACGTCTCTCCTGAATGTGCTCTCTTCCGCTATTTCGTGCCCATTCATTGGTTCATGACTKTGTGTGAATTGTTTGCCCTTGATTGTTAGTCTATCAATTCCCCATTACATAGATCACCAGTAGTAGCCTACTTTTACCGTTAATTCACATAATTGGTTACGGTGATTTCTGTTCATGCATTCAATATATTATTACAGTTTACTGTTCTCATTGTCRGAGTGGACACCTTGTTTGCAGAACTCACAACCTATGCTACACTTGTGAGGAATACGTTTTGGTTTATTTCATTCCATTTATGAGTTTTGTCAATTTATTCATTGTCTTTTGTTTGGAGCGCTCCTGTCAATGTTGAGGAAGGACGCGCACCTGAGTACGCATATAGAAGTGGGCATAGGCTACCTGGCCTGTGAGCAAATGTAGGCCTATAAACCTGATCCAGYGGAAACATCATAAAATACCTGATTTACTTCTCATCCCTTGAACAAATACCCCACAGCTGTCCTGACCTGACTGGCATGGGAAACTGAGGSCCAGAATATTTCACACAATGTTGCAAGTTTGCTAGCACGAGTTGGCAATGGCATAGAAGTCACTTTTAGATTTGTATAATTTTCATTTAGAAAGAATTAAAATTAACTACATGACAATGATTTTGAGATATATTTTGTATTATAAATTAAATGAAACTTCCAAGAACATGTGCATATGAAAATCATAACTGGCACGCAGATCGGTAGAAATGGTCATATAAATTGGCACTCCAAATGGAAAAGGATGCCAACCCCTGGAGTAGCCTATTACAGGCATCTTCAGGAGCGTAATGGCAGAATCTGCCAAGGCCAGGAGGAGGAGGGTCAGGAACAGGTTATTATCCTCTGGTTGATCGCTAGCTCCCTCTTGAGTCATTTGTCTTATTATTTATTCAAACAGCATGCTCAAAGCATCAGAGAAGTTAGGTATATATAAACTCAGGAAAAAAAAGAAATGTCCCTTTTTCAGGACATTGTCTTTCAAAGATAATTCATTAAAATACAAATAACTTCACAGATCTTTATTGTAAAGGGGTTAAACACTGTTTCCATGCTTGCTTAATGAACCATAAAACAATTAATGAACATGCACCTGAGGAATGCTCGTTAAGACACTAACAGCTTAAGGTCACAGTTATAAAAATTTAGGACACAATAAAGGCCTTTCTACTGACTGGAAAAACACCAAAAGAAAGATGCCCAGGGTCCCTGCTCATGCTAGCATGCTGCAAGGAGGCATGAGGACTGCAGATGTGGCCAGGGCAATAAATTGCAACGTCTGTACTGTGAGACGCCTAAAGACAGTGCTACAGGGAGACAAGATGGACAGCTTATCGTCCTTGCGGCGGCAGACCACGTGTAACAACACCTGCACAGCATTGGTACATCCAAACATAACACTAGCGGGAAAGGTACAGGATGGCAACAAACTGCCCGGGTTACACCAGGAACGCACAATCCCTCTATCTGTGCTCAGACTGTCGCAATAGACTGAAAGAGGCTGGACTGGGGGCTTGTAGGCCTGTTGTAAGGCAGTCCTCACCAGACATCACTGGCAACAACGTTGTCTATGGGCACAAACCCACCGTCGCTGGACCAGACAGACTGGCAAAAAGTGCTCTTCACTGACGAGTCGTGATTTTTTGCTCACCAGCGGTGGATGGTCGGATTCGCGTTTATCGTCGAAGGAATAGCGGTTACACCGAGGCCTGTACTCTGGAGCGGGATTGATTTGGAGGTGGAGGGTCTGTCATGGTCTGGGGCGGTGTGTCACAGCATCATCAAACTGAGCTTGTTGTCATTGCAGGCAATCTCAATGCTGTGCGCTACAGGCAAGGCATCCTCCTCCCTCATGAGGTACCCTTCCCCATGACCCTCCAGCATGACAATGCCACCAGCCATACTGCTTCGTTCTGTGCGTGATTTCCTGCAAGACAGGAATGCCAGTGTTTCTGCCATGGCCAGCCAAGAGCCCGGATCTCAATCCCATTGAGCACGTCTGGACCTGTTGGATTGGAGGGTGAGGGTTAGGGCCATTCCCCCCAGAAATGTCCGGGAACTTGCAGGTGCCTTGGTGGAAGAGTGGGGTAACATCTCACAGCAAGAACTGGCAAATCTGGTGCTGTCCATGAGGAGATTCACTGCAGTACTTAATGCAGCTCGTTGCCACACCAGATACTGACTGTTACTTTTGATTTTGTTAAGGGACACATTATTCCATTTCTGTTAGTCACATGTCTGTGGAACTTGTTCAGTTTATGTCTGTTGTTGAATCTTATGTTCATACAAATATTTACACACGTTAAGTTTGCTGAAAATATATGCAGTGGACAGTGAGAGTACGTCTTTTTTTGCTAAGTTTAGATGAYTTTATTAAAACACATGGAAAAATACACATTTTAAAAATGTCGACCAATTGATTGGTCGAAAGAAAAGACTACTCTTGGTTGACCAAGATAGACAGCCCTATCACAAAAAAAACTAATTCATAGATAGAATTAATTCTATCTATTATATTTGTGTCCATGAGTTTAGTAGATAGAGCATTTGTTTCAAGAAAAAAATTGCCTAATTATTGAAAAAAAGCATCTAATCAACAATGACATGATTTACAATTGACTCTGCAACTCTTCCAGCTCATGATTTTTTCCACAACTGCCACCAGTTTGACGACAATACATTGACAACAAATACATAGCCATAATAAAATAAAAATTACAAAATTAAATATCTAAGATATTTCATGCTGAAACCCTCATATAAAAAAAAAAGGTAGACTATGTGAAATTCCATTTCCACAAGCAGCACCGGAGATATTGAGATGAGCGAGATGCAACACTTCGCTCTCACAGTCACACATGGTATCTCCGCATGTGCATGGGTTTGTTTCACGCTGTTCACAGCATGGTAGCCAGGGTACCAAAACAGYTGAAAAAGTTAGATGACCTGTGATAGATCACATAAAATCCTTGGAAGATAACAAAAATCTGGTAGTTTACTGGTAAACTTCAAAGGTTTCCAGTAATATACCCTCCCTTGACAACCCTAATCTAGCCTATCCTATGTGGAAGGAGCTACTATTAACATTATCTGACATTGACCCACTGGAGGTCAACTGCAGGCACACACACAGTGGATGTTAGCACTGGAGTCTGAGTTCTCAGTTGTTGTGTAGGAATGTCTGAGTCGTCACTTTGTTGCTGTGGTTAATAGTCAAAGGGTTCTGGGAAGTTACTGTGTCACAAGTTGACGGGGGTCCATTTTACAATTGTACTTTTACAGAGAGGAGTTGTGAATCAGTCAATCACTGTCRTAGTGAATCTGTCACAATCACTGTGATTCTCATTCATTGTCCATCTGTTGCAGGCTGAATACACCGCTCGCGTCACGTGCGAGAGCGTTGCAAAATAAATGTCCAAATCATATATTATTCAATTATTGCACCAACGAGCGTCTGTGTTGCCAAGGGCTAAAATAGAAGTCAGTTCTATTTCTGACGCAGATCGCGCTGCAAGTCCTGCCCCTCCCATTTCTTCATTGGTTTATAGAAGCAGGTACTCACGTGCCATCTCATTATTTATACCCACGTGGGTGACTGAAAGACAAATGAGGTTGGTGGCGGTAATGCACATAATTTATGATAGTTGCCAATCGCAATATAAAGTCGAGAAGAAAAAGCCTAGAAGGAGGAGAGATGACTAGAAACGATTCGGTTGACGGTTTTGTGTGGATTAATTGTCAGAGTAGAGGACCTTGTGCATTTCAGGTAAAATAACAACTCAATGTTTATATCTCAGAACAAATTAGAGCTAAATTGCCATAAAGGTTTAATGCTTTTTGACCTGTCCCCAAATTAATGTAATTGGTTCAGTTTGTTTTGATATTTTAACCTGTGTCTCGTGATCGTGTTTGGTGTGGGGGGCGGCAAAATACATTTATGCACGATGGCGCACGTGCGCAGCCAGTTTGAGTTCCGTGTTAGACTGGACAAACAGCACTAATGCACTGCATCAGGCTGTCCATCCCACAGTCTTAATGCTGTTACATAACACTGTCGGTCACTGTGGAGGATAAAAGGAGAGAACAACCAAACTAGGGTTTCTGAGTGAGAGAGAGAAGCCGATCACAGCTACAATGATCAGTGCTCAGAGAGGCACTGTACTGTAGCCAGCCAGTGAGCTAACCATCTGTAGGAGTGAGAGAAAAGATTTGTTGCTAAATTGCTACTAATGCTAATTATCCCCTGGCCTGCTGATGACGATGCGTCTAAGTGGTAGCTAATGGTAGAAGCTAGCTAATGCTATGTCTAACAAGAGCTTGTGCTAAGTGTATGTGGAGAGCTTTGTTGACACTGTCAGGGTACACGCTGATGCAGAGTCAAATCACCTGGGCCTCTGATGCAACACGAAATGCACTACATGGCCAAAAGTATGTAGACAACACTTCAAATATGTGGATTCAGCTATTTCAGTCACACCCGTTGCTGACAGTTGAATAACATCGAGCACACAGTCATCCAATTTCCATAGACAAACATTGGCAGTAGAATGGCCTGTACTGAAGAGCTCAGTGACTTTCAACGTAGCACCGTCAAACGATGTCACCTTTCCATCAAGTCAGTTTGTAATATTTCTGCCCTGCTAGAGCTGCCCCGTCAACTGTAAATGCTATTATTGTGAAGTGGAAATGTCTAGGAGCAACAGAGGCTCAGCAGCAAAGTGATAGGCCACACAAAGTCATCGACTGTCCTTGGTTGCAACACTCGCTACCGATTTTATTATTTTTTATTATCCAAACTGCCTCTGGAAGCAACGTCAGCAAAAGAACAGTTCATCGGGAGCTTCATGAAATGGGATTCCATGGCTGAGCAGCCAAACACAAGCCTAAGATCACCATGCGCAATGCTAAGCGTCGGCTGGAGTGGTGTAAAGCTCACGGGCATGGACTCCATATTAATGCCCATGATTTTGGAATGAGATGTTTGACGAGCAGGTGTCCATAAAATGTTGTTCATGTAGTGTGTGTATATAGCCTATATAGGCTACACACACACAGAGAGTCTTGTACAGCTAACCTTGTAGGGACACACATTTCAGTCCCATTCAAAGTCCTCTTTCCCTAACCCGTACCCTTACCTTAACTTCTTATGGCTGCAATTCCGTTAACGGGATGATATGACAACAGCCAGTGAAAGTACAGGGCGCCAAATAAAAAAAAACAGAAATCTCATAATTAAAATTCCTCAGACATACATGTGTCTTATACCATTTTAAAAAGGTAATCTTGTTGTTAATCCTACCAAAGTGTCCGATTTCAAATATGCTTTTCAGCGAAAGCACTACAAACGATTATGTTAGGTCACACCAAACCACAATAAGCACAGCCATTTTTCCAGCGAAAGATAGCAGTCACAAAAAGCACAAATAGAGATAAAATGAATCACTAACCTTTGATGATCTTCATCAGATGACACTCAAAGGACTTCATGTTACACAATACATGTATGTTTTGTTTGATAAAGTTCATATTTATATAAAAAAATCTGAGTTTACATTGGCGCGTTACAATCACTAGTTCCAAAAACATCAAGTGATTTTGCATCGCCACATCGTTTCAACAGAAATACTTCATTCATTAAATGTTATATATTAATACAAGTTATACACATGGAATTATAGACATACCTCTCCTTAATGCAACCGCTGTGTCAGATTTTCAAAAAAACTTTACGGAAAAAGCAAACCATGCAATAATCTGAGACGGAGCTCAGAACAATAGCCAAATAGCCGCCATGTTGGAGTCCAACAGAAACCAGAAATTACATGATAAATTATTCCCTTACCTTTGATGAACTTCATCAGAATGCACTCCCAGGAATCCCAGGTCCACAATAAATGATTGATTTGTTCGATAATGTCCGTTATTTATATCTATAGACTTTACTTTTGGTTAGCGCGTTGGTAAACAATTCCAAAGTCACGAAGCGTGTTCACTAAAACGTGACAAAAATGTCCAAAAGTTCCGTAAACAGTCAGTAGAAACATGTCAAACAAGTATTCAATCAAATCTTTAGAATGTTGTTACATATATCTTGAATAACGTTCCAACCGGAGAATTAACATTGACTTTCAGATGAGCGATGGAACGGAGCTGCCTCACATGAACGCGCGTGGTCAAAGAATGGTTCACCTCATTGGCAGTGGTGACTCATTCCTGTCTCCTTCGGGCCCCCTTCACATTAGAGTCATCAGACAAAGTTCTACAGACTGTTGACATCTAGTGGAAGTTGACTTCCTGTTTGGAATTTTTCTCAGGTTTTTGCCTGCCATATGAGTTCTGTTATACTCACAGACATAATTCAAACAGTTTTAGAAACTTCAGAGTGTTTTCTATCCAATACTAATAATAATATGCATATATTAGTTAACTGGGACTGAGGAGCAGGCCGTTTACTCTGGGCACCTTTCATCCAAGCTACTCAATACTGCCCCTGCAGCCATAAGAAGTTAACCCAAAAACGTAACCTTAACTCTAAACCTAACCCAAGCTTTTAACCCTAAAACTAACCCTAGCTCCTAAACCTAATTCTAAACCTAATTCTGGTCCGCACGCACACACACTGTGACTGATAAGCTTTTAGTGGTCAGTTCTGAAGTGTTTTTATTTTTTTTGACATGTTTGATGGTGGAGGTATAAACTACCTCTAGTGTGCCTGACTGTGTAGTCACCCGTTATACATCTCTGCCTAGCCAAACACAGTGAGACAATGACAAATTGGCTGAAGAAGCAGAAACAGCCTGGCATAGGCTAGGCATAAACTTTGTCACCTTGAAAATGTGCTTCTAGACCTACAGGTAGCTAATTGTTGAAAAAAGACTAAGAGATTAGGGCTAGTGTGTGTACTGAATGTATTTACTTAAGGTTGCACAATTCCAGTAATTTCCCCAAATTCCTAGGTTTTCCATAAATCCTGTTTGGAAGATTCCCAGTGCCAGGAGGGAATAAGCAGGAAATCTGGAATCCTCCAACCACAACTTCTGGTGATTTTTTGGAAATATACCACAATTGTGCAACCCTACTCCTTTTAGCACTGTGTTTGGGGCAGTATTGAGTAGCTTGGATGAATAAGGTGCCCAAAGTAAACTGCCTGCTACTCATGCCCAGTTGCTAATATATGCATATTATTAGTAGATTTGGATAGAAAACACTCTGAAGTTCCTAAAACTGTTTGAATGAAGTCTGTGTATAACAGAACTCATATGGCAGGCAAAAACCTGAGAAAAAAATCCAACCAGGAAGTGGGAAATCTGAGGTTTGTAGGTTTTCAACTCATTGCCTACCGAAGATAGTATCTATGGAGTCATATTGCACTTCCTAAGGCTTCTACTGTGAAGGAGAGAATAAGAGCTGATTGAGTAAGAGGTCTGGCAGAATGCCATGAGCTCAGTCAGGCGCGCGCCCGTGAGAGGCAGCTACATTTCTTTTCCTTTCTAAAGACAAAGGAATTCTCCGGTTTAAACAATATTGAAGATTTGTGTTAAAAACATCCTAAAGATTGATTCTATACTTCGTTTGACATGTTTCTACGAACTATAATGGATTTTTTTGACTTTCCGTCTGGCCTGCGCCTCGTGAATTTGGATTTGTGAACTAAACGCGTGAACAAAAAGGAGGTATTTGGACATAAATGGACTTTATCGAACAAAACAAACATTTATTGTCGAACTGTACTCAGATTATAGCATGGTGTGCTTTTTCCATAAAGCTTTTTTGAAATCTGACACAGCGGTTGCATTAAGGAGAAGTTTATCTAAAGTTCCTTGCATAACACTTGTATCTTTTATCAATGTTTATTATGAGTATTTCTGTAAATTGATGTGGCTCTCTGCCAAATCACCGGATGTTTTGGAAGCAAAACATTACTGAACATAATACGCCAATGGGTAAACTGAGATTTTGTTGGATATAAATCGTAAAACATACATGTATTGTGTAACAGAGAAGTCTCTATGAGTGTCATCTGATGAAGCATCAAAGGTTAGTGATTAATTTTATCTCTATTTTCTGCTTTTTGTGACTCCTCTCTTTGGCTGGATAAATGGCTGTGTTTTTCTGTGACTAGGTGCTGACCTAACATAATCGCATGGTATGCTTTCGTCGTAAAGCCTTTTTCAAATCGGACACTGTGGTGGGATTAACAACAAGTTTATCTTTAAAATGGTGTGAAATACTTKTATGTTTGAGGAATTTTAAYTATGAGATTTCTGTTTGAATTTGGCGCCCTGCACKTTCACTGGCTGTTGTCATATCGATCCCGTTAACGRGTCTCAGCCGTAAGAATTTAATCTAAAATGTTTTAAGTAATGTTGGGTGCTTACCTGGAGGGGGCCACGCCCACTAGGTTAGGCCCCAGGCCCCTGAACAGAGAGCGGGCTCCTTCTTTCTCAAGAATCAACCTGAAGACAAAAACACAACATCTTACCCACCACTCACAAATATTCACATTCTTTTCACTTAAACTTCAGCGGAGTTCATAACAATGAAGTAGGGTCTGCTGAAAGCCTTGCTGGGTTGTAACAACAACTTGTAGAAAGAAAAACATGAAGTATGATAGTAGTTTGAAACGATATGATACATCCTGCTGCTGGGGTATGCTACAGATCCCCAGACAGGCCTTTCCCTGAAGGTAGGGGAGAGAGACGAGCTAGGAGTTGGATTTCAGTCCACATGGCACTGCCTGCCGAGGAGACATGAGTCAGAGCAAACAACATAGGGTTTCGTGAGGGAGGGATCCTGCTGCCAAACCCCACAAGAGGATAGGAGGTAGWGTGGAGGGTGTGTAAACACCCAAAATACACCAGCTCATTTTTACTCTGGTTTCTTGAGACTTCTACACATTAGGCTACTTAGGACTGTTTACTGTGAAGTTTAATGTGCAAAGCTGGAGGGCAATGACAGTAATATATCCCAAACTATCAAAACCAATAACACAAGCATAAAGTATTGTATTTGTATAGTTTGATGGTTAACAAACATAACTAGACATTGGAATATAGGCCTATGCCTGTTTGATCTTGTAAGCTGATCTCATATCCTGATAAAGATAGATATCACGATATAGGTAATTTCTTATCCCGATAAAGATATATACAGTTGAAGTCGGAAGTTTACATACACTTAGGTTGGAGTCTTTAAAACTAGTTTTTCAACCACTCCACTAATTTGKTGTTAACAAACTATAGTTTTGGCAAGTCGGTTAGGACATCTACTGTGTGCATGTAGCATGTGCAGTAATTTTTCCAACAATTGTTTACAGACAGATTATTTCACTTATAACTCAATGTATCACAATTCCAGTGGGGCAGAAGTTTACATACACTAAGTTGACTGTGCCTTTTAAACTACTTGGAAAATTTCAGAAAATGGATGTCATGACTTTAGAAGCTTCTAATAGGCTAATTGACTCAATTGGAGGAGTACCTGTGGATGCATTTCAAGAACTACCTTCAAAATCAGTGCCTCTTTGCTTGACACAAGCCTCGTCCTAGTCCCCACAAGCTGCCTCCACAGCCTCTCCTAGCCCCACACTCGCTCCAACAAGCCTCTCCCTAGTCCCCACAACCTCCCAAGCCTTCCTAGTCCCACACTGCTCCACAAGCCTCTCCTAGTCCCCCACTGCTCCACAAGCCTCCTAGTCCGCACACTGCTCCACAAGCTCTCCTAGTCCACACACTGCCCACAAGCCTCTCCTAGTCCCACACTGCTCCACAAGCCTCTCCTAGTCCCCACACTGCTCCACAAGCCTCTCTACGTCCCACACTGCTCCACAAGCCTTCCTAAGTCCCCACACTGCTCCACAAGCCTCTCCTAGTCCCACACTGCTAGCCAACAGCCTCTCCATAGTCCCCACACTGCCCACCGCCAGCAGCCCTCTCCTAGTCCCACACTGCCCCACAAGCCTCTCCTAGTCCCACACTGCACACAGCCTCTCCTAGTCCCACACTGCCACAAGCCTCTCCTAGTCCCGCACACTGCCCCACAAGCTCTCCTAGTCCCACAACTGCTCCACAAGCCTCTCCTAGGTCACCACACTGCCCCACAAGCCTTCCTAGTCCCCACACTGCTCCACAAGCCTCTCCTAGTCCCACACTGCTCAAAGGCCTCCTTAAAGTCAAACCACAAGCTGCTCCGACTAAGCCTCTCCTATCGTACACTGCTCACAAGCCTCTCCCTAGTCCCAAGTGCCCACAACCTCCCTAGTCCGCCACAGTGCGCTCCACAAGCCTCTCCTAGTCCTCACACTGCTCGCACAAGCCTTCTAGTAGTGCTCCACAGTGCCCCCACAAACCTATCCTAGTCTCCACACTGCCCCACACAGCCTCTCCTAGTCTCACACTGCCCACAAGCCTCTCCTAGTCCCAACTGCCCCACAAGCTCTCCTAGTCCCACACTGTCCACAAGACTCTCCTAGTCCCACACTGCTCCAAAAGCTCTCCGGCACATGCCCAACAAGTTCTCCAGTCCCACACTGCCCCAAAGCCTCTCCGAGTCCCACACTGCCCACAAGCCTCTTCCGAGTCCCCACACTGCCCCCAAGCCTCTCCTAGTCCCCACACTGCTCCCACAAGCCTCTCGCGAGTCCCCACAACTGCTCCACAAGATCTCCTAGTCCCGCACACTGCTCAACAGCCTTGTCCGAGTCCCCACTTGCCCCACAAGTCCTCTCCGAGTCCCCACACTGCCCCACAAGCCTCTCCGAGTCCCACATTGCCCCACAGCCTCTCGCGAGTCCCACACTGCCACCACAAAGCCTCTCCGAGTCCCACACTGCCCCACAAGCCTCTCCGAGTCCACAACTGCCCCACAAGCCTCTCCGAGTCCCCCCACAGTCGCCGCCACAAGCTCTCCGAGTCCCCACACTGCCCCACAAGCCTCTCCTAGTCCCACACTGCTCCACAAGCCTCTCCTAGTCCCACACTGCACCCACAAGCCATCTCCTAGTCCCACACTACTCCACAAGCCTCTTCCTAGTCCCACACTGCTCCCAAGAGCCTCTCCTAGTCCACACTGCTCCACAAGCCTCTCCTAGTCCCACACTGGCTCCACAAAGCCTCTCTCTAGTCCCCACACTGCTCCACAGAGCTCCTCCTAGTCCCCACATCTTGCCCACAAGCCTCTCTAGTCCCCACACTGCTCCACAAGCCTCTCCTAGTCCCCACACTGCCCACAGCCTCCTAGTCCCCCCACACTGCTCCAACAGCTCTCCTAGTCCCCACACTGCTCACAAGCCTCTCCTAGTCCCCAACACTATGTCCCACAAAGCCTCTCCTAGTCCCCACACTGCTCCACAAGCCTTCCTAGTCCCCACACTGCTCACCAAGCACTCTCCTATTCCCACATGGCTCCACAAGCCTCTCCTAGTCCCCACACTGCCCACACAGCCTCTCCTAGTCCCCAACTGCCCACAAGCCTCTCCTAGTCCCACACTGCCCACAAGCCTCTCCCAGTCCCCACACTGCCCACAAGCCTCTCCTAGTCCCAACACTGCCCCCAAGCTCTCCTAGTCCCCACACTGCCCCACAAGCCTCTCCTAGTCCCACACTGCCCCACAAGCCTCTCCCTAGCTCCCCACAACCTGCTGCCACACAGCCTCAGCCCACATCTCCTAGTCCCCACACTGCTCCACAAGCCTCTCCTAGTCCCCACAGCTGCTCCACAAGCCTCTCCTAGTCCCCACACTTGCTCCACAAGCATCTCCTAGTCCCCCCATGCCCGCACAGAGCCTCTCCTAGTCCCCACACTGCTCTCCACAAGCTCTACTTAGTCTCCACACTCGTCCACAAGCCTCTCCTAGTCTCACAACTGCCACCACAAACCTATCCTAGTCTCACCACACTGCCCACAAGCCTCTCCATAGTCTCCACACTGCCCCACAAGCCTCTCCAGTCCCCACGACTGCCCCACAAGCCTCTCTAAGTCCCACAATGCCCACAAGCTCTCCTAGTCCCAACATGCTGCCACAAGCTCTCCGAGTCCCCACACTGCTCCACAAGCCTCTCCGAGTCCCCACACTGCCCACAGGCCTCTCCGC
>NC_036862.1:33116253-33121152 GCF_002910315.2 Salvelinus sp. IW2-2015
AATGTTTAACTTGGGTCAAATGTTTCGGTAGCCCTTCCCAAAGCTTGCCCACAATATGTGGGTAATTTTGTCCCATTCCTCCTACAAAGCTGGTTAACTGTCAGTTTGTCGGCCTTCCTTGCTCGACAGCTTTTCAGTTGCCCACAACAAATGTTCATATAGATTGACAGTCAGGCTTGTGATGCCACTCCAAACCTTCGACTTTGTCCTTACTCTGCCGACACTTTTGGAGTATGCTGGCATTTAAGCACCCCATTCGACCAAAGCCTTAACTTCATCCTTGATGTCTTGAAATGTTGCTTCAAATATAGCCACATAATTTTCCCGACTCATATGCCATTCTATTTGTGAAGTGCACCAGTTCCTCCTGGCAGCAAAGCACCCCCACAACATGATGCTGCCACCCCCGCTTCATGGTTAGATGGGTGTCTTTGGCTTGCAAGCTCCCACTTTTCATCCAAACATAACGCGATGTCATTATGCCAAACAGTTCATTTTTGTTCATCAGACCAGAGGACATTTCTCAAAAAGTATGAACTTGTCCCCATGTGCAGTTGCAAACCTTAGTCTTGGCTTTTTTTATGCGGTTTTGAGCAGCTGGGCTTCTCCATGCTGAGCGGCTCTTCAGGTGCTTGTCGATATAGGACTCGTTTTACTGTGGAATAGATACTTTTTAACATGTTTCCTCCAGCATCTTCACCAATATCCTTGCTGTTGTTCTGGGATTGATTGCACTTTTCACACAAGACGCTCCATCTCTAGGAGACAGAACGCGTCTCCTTCCTGAGCGGTTATGACGGCTCCGTGGTCCCATGGTGTTATATACTTGTACTGCTTTGTACAGAATGATCGTTGTACCTTTCAGGCGTTTTGGAAATTGCTCCCCAAGGATGCAACCAGACGTGTCGAGCGCTATACCTTTTTTTTCTGAGGTCGTTGGACCTGAACTTTTTTTGATTCCCCCATGATTGGAGCAGTGTGGGGACTAGGAGAGGCTTGTGGAGCAGTGTGGGGACTAGGAGAGGCTTGTGGAGCAGTGTGGGGACTAGGAGAGGCTTGGCTTTGGAGAGTCAGCACAGTAGTGCCCCGTCTGTGGAAAAAACTGTTCTCGTCTGGAATGAATCATTGCAATAACAAACACTTTGTGCAAGTACCTTTCACACAYCTAATTTGACCTAATGCTTTCCAAAAGCACACAAATACCAGAAAWACTATCAGACATCCACAAATGTCTATGACTGCGAGTCTAAGCTTCTTTATATGAACTCATGAATACATCATGGTTTTGACCGCAATGGAAGTGGGATGATTTGAAAGAARAAGCCTACATTCTACGAGTCCTTTGGGGGCAATATGGCAAGTAGAAAGTACGTGTTCATAACCTAGCCTGTGTTGTATCATAAAATATTTTWAAAATAATTTTAAAAAAGATATGAGGGAATCTTTTCAGCCAAGCCCCAGTAAATTACAGATATGGTGGTTGATCATTAATCCATACTTCTATTGAGGGAGATGGCCAAAGTAAAAAGACAGAGGGAAGCCCACCTGCTAAACATGCACGCCTGGCACATGTGGACTGCGCATGTCTACACATGCGACAGAGCATGAGAACCGTGGAGGACATTAGCAAAGGTAAACAATGGGAGGGTGCGGTGCTAAACTCTCTCTTCCAATAGTCCTATGTCAAGCTACTGATGTTATTTTGAAAGGAGAACATGTCTAGGCCTTTTTCACAATATGTCTGCCATGTGTAATGAAACAAACTTGTGTTTATATTATGATGTCAATAAAAAGATAGGAAACAATAAAAGGCTTGAGACGCAACCGAATGTTATGGCGACCCGCATGACAGTTACAAGGAAGGGGCTAGCCGACTAAACTCAACCATTTACGATGGAGTTGAGCAGTGGCTAGTGTGGGCTGACTGGAGTTCCCGACATCACATAACAGTACATTTTTATTAAAAACTACAGATTTCAGCACCCAAAGAATAGCCTGCATTTACACAGGAGGACATTGTCCTGTGTAAATGCAGGCTATTCTTTGGGTGTTGAAATCTGTTAATGCAAAGTCGGAACTCCAGTCTGCCCACACTAGTCACAGATCAACTCCATTGGAAATTGTGAGTTTGTTGAGTCGGCTAGGAAGCAGAAAAACCCACCTGATTGATTAGGCTTACTGCCCATCAAACTAACAATTACCTCTATCCTCCAGAATGGTTCACTCATATAGTGTGGGGGCTGTGCTTTGGCAAGTGGTGGGGTTATATCTTGCCTGTTTTGGCCCTGTCTGGGGGTATCATCGGATGGGGCCACAGGTCTCCTGACCCCTCCTGTCGTCAGCTCCAGTATTTATGCTGCAGTAGTTTATGTGTCGGGGGGCTAGGGTCAGTCTGTTATATCTGGAGTACTTCTCCTGTCTTATCCGGTGTCCTGTGTGAATTTAAGTATGCTCTCTCTAATCTTTCCCTCTCTCTGAGGAGCTGAGCCCTAGGACCATGCCTCAAGACTACTTGGCATGATTGACCCTTGCTGTCCCCAGGTCCACCTGCCGTGCTGACGCGTGCACCCTCGACAACCACTGTGATACTATTATTTGACCATGCTGGTCATTATGAACTTGGCCATTGTTCTGTATAATCTCCACCGGCACAGCCACCCCTCATAGCCTGTTCCTCTCTAGGTTTCTTCCTAGGTTTGGCTTTCAAGGGAGTTTTTCCTAGCTACTTGTGGTTCTACACCTGCATTGCTTGCTGTTTCGGGTTTTAGGCAGGGTTTCTGTACAGCACTTGAGATTGTCAGCTATGTAAGAAGGGCTATATAAATAAATTGATGTATTGGTGTCAAGTCACCCTCATACAGTAGGGGTCTTCCAACCCTCCCTGACATATTTCACAATTGGTTGTCTCAGCTGGAATTGCCATGGACTCTGGCAACAAAAATCTCAGAGAAATTGCGAAGTGGTGAAGATTTGGCTGAAAATGAAATATACAGCGGACACTCTCGACAACCAAGTTAAACGCCCGAAGAAAGGATATCAACATTGGAGTGACAAGAAACACACACCTAAACCACACTGGTTGAAAAAATGGAACTGTGCACGAAAAAATGAAGAATGACTTCAACACCAGGAAAATCTGAGAAAGTCGGAAAATACACTTCGGAACAGAGGTGTTCCCGAAATCCACAAATTCGGTGGATTGTGTGAAAGACATTTTACGTAATCTATTTGAGACACACAGGAGGATTTTACAACATGACCATTGAGAGAACACATCGGACACTGACGACACCAACGCCCCGGACCACGCCCCACGTAACCCCGCGCCTACTCTTGGTGAAAATTTTACCTACACCAACAGGAGAAGAGTTCCAGCTCAAAGCAAAATAACTCAGACTTTCGCTGCAAAGGGACAAGGTGGAGCTTTTCCCTGACTTTCCAAAGACAAGAGAAATGCGTTCACGGAGGTAAGACGTATGGCATGAAAAAGAGACTAAAATCTCCTTGCAATACCTGCCGTGTTTCTGGTTACTGTGAGAGGATCACTACGTCGTTCTTCACAGACCAAAGAAGGGTGTGCGGACGTCAATGAGGCTGAATAATCTGACTAGTGTGGTAGGCTATGGAAAATCCACATGGGGTGGTTCATCAGGGGTGGACTACCATTTTTCCTAAGCTGATAGGAAGTATCTATGTTGTAAGCAGTCTCACGGAGTGTTTATGCTGTGAATGTTGCCTACAATGTATCTTTCTGGTTTACAGGTTGATATCATTATAGTACTAGAATTGCGCAGTGATATGTCCAGCACATCATTCTGTTTTACGCGTCATAGAAAGAATAAACATATCTATTCTTTTAAGGTTCACTCGTATCATAACAGCAATAGCTGGGCTTATAGGCTAGCTTCAACAAGCTAGGCTTCAACAGGCGTGTTTTGGGGCCTGCATGATCGGGCACAACCCAAAGTTGTACGTTTATTTTATCATTATTTATGACCTATACAAGTTCTCCCTTTGTGTTTATTCTCTGCTTACATTGCTGCCTTTATGGAATTAGACATTCATGAGAAAGGTAATAACTTCTCTGAAGTATAAAGATCAGCCTCTGTGTTAGTTCAATGTTTTTCTATGACATGTCATCGCTGTCGTTCAAAATGTACTATGGTCAATGCCTATATTTGGCATTGGTGAAAACTTCTTATTCTGGATGGAGCGTCAGTGCTGGGAAGACCTCGGGACACTTCACACGGATGAAAGCCTGTTTAGGGGAGGGTGATTTCTGTATCTTGGGCGTTTGGTGATTGAGTTTATGACATTTTTCAATGCGGAATTTAGTGTTCTATATGGGATGCACTACCAGTCGTTCATCTGTCTCTTCTATGATTCTCTAAGCAAGTCATTTAGAAATATTCTAACAGACGTCACTGTCTTCTGGTAGTAGTATATTTACATTATAAAAAATCGGGATTATAAATCAGGCCCTGGTGCATTTTTTTGATAAATCCAAAAACTTTACCAGGACCTCCAAAACTCAGAAGCAAATTTTAAACACTGTGAGGATACTTGGTCTTTATGATATGGAGACTGATCAATCCAACCACTTGTGATTACTCATTATTTTAGAATAGGCACAAATTGTTATTCAACGAGTCGACTATGTTTCTGATCTCACACTCTCTCATGAATAAAGTGGGTGCGGCAGTGTGGACATCGATAACTATGACCAGCATCCATAGCCCCATGTGGATCCTGCTGTTGGAATAGGAGAAGAGAAAAATGTTAATGTTGCGTGAGCAATAACAGAACACCATGCCTCATTACATAGACAATCTGTGCCTAGTTCGAAGAATGTGTATAGGAGGGAACAGCAAATATCGGCTTGGGAGCTCGTAGATCAAG
>NC_036862.1:33121177-33166331 GCF_002910315.2 Salvelinus sp. IW2-2015
TATGTACATCCTGGTGCTGGGTATGCTACAGATCCCAGAAGGCCTGAAGGTAGTGGGGAGAGAGACGGAGTAGGGTTGGATTTCATCTCACATGCACTGCTGCCGAGGAGACATGGTCAGAGCAAAACAACAGAGGGTTTCGTGAGGGGGGATCCTGCTGCAAACCCCACAAGAGATAGGAGGTAGTGTGTGGGGTGTGTAAACCCCAATACACCAGCTCATTTTTAACTCTGGTTCTTGGACTTCTACACATTGGTCTACTTAGATGTTTACTGTGAGAGTTAATGTGCAAGCTGTGAGGGCAATGACAGTATAGTTATCCAAAACTTTCAAACCAATAACACAACAAGTATTGTATTGTATAGTTTGATGGTTACAAAATACTAGACATTAGATATGGCCTATGCCTGTTTGATTTTGTGAGCTGATCTCATATCCTGATAAGTATAGATTCTCGATATAGGTTAATTTCTTATCTCCGATAAAGTATATACAGTTGAAGTCGGAAGTTTATCTACACTTAGGTTGGATCTTTAAAACTAGTTTTTCAACCACTCCACTAATTTGGTGTTAACAACTATAGTTTTGGCAAGTCGGTTAGGACATCTACTGTGTGGCATGTGGCATGTGCAGTAATTTTCCAACAATTGTTTACAGAAAATATTTCACTTATAACTCATGTATCACAATTCCAGTGGGCAGAATTTACATACATAGTTGACTGTGCCTTTTAAACTACTTGGAAATTCCAGAAATGGATGTCATGACTTTAGAGCTTCTAATAGGCTAATTGACCTTTTACTCAGATTGGAGGTGTGTACCTGTGGATATTTCAAGAACTACCTTCAAAATCAGTGCCTCTTTGCTTGACAATCAGGGGGAATCAATAAAATCAGCCACGCTCAGAAAAAAGGATATATGACCTCCAACGTCTGGTTCATCTTGGGAGCAATTTCCAAACGCCTGAAGGTACCACAGTATCTGTACAAACAGTACAAGTATAAACACCATGGGACCACGGAGCCGTCTACGCTCAGAAGGAGACGCATTCTGTCTCCTAGAGATGGAGTACTTGTGTGAAAAGTGCAAACTCAATCCCAGAACAACAGCAAAGGATATTGTGAAGATGCTGGAGGAACGATGTACAAAATATCTATATCCACAGTAAACGAGTCCTATATCGACAACCTGAGAGAGCGCTCAGCATGAGAGAAGCCACTGCTCCCACCGCCATAAATAAAAGCCAGACTAAGGTTTGCAACTGTCACAATGGGGACAAGTTCTACTTTTGGAGAAATGTCCTCTGGTTGTATGAAACAAAAATAGAACTGTTTGCGCATAATGACCACTGTATGATTTGGATGAAAAGTGGGGGCTTGCAAGCCAAAGAACACCATCTCAACATGAAGCACGGGGGGTGGCAGAGCTCATGTTGTTGGGGGTGCTTTGCTGAGGGAACTGTGCACTTCCACAAAAATGGATCATGAGTCGGGGAAGATTATGTGGCTATATTGATAAGAACATTTCAAGATCATCACGGCAGAAGTTAAAGCTTGGTCGCAATGGGTCTTCCAATATGGCCAAGCTACATTCCACAAGTTGTGGCAAATGGCTTAAGGATCAACAAAGTCCAAGGGTTTGGAGTGGCCATCACAAAGCCTGACCTCAATCTCATAGACACATTTTGGGCTGGGCAGAACTGAAAAAGCATGTGCGAGCAAGGAGGCCAACAAACCTGACTCAGTTACACCAGCTCTGTCAGGAGGAATGGGACAAAATTCACCCAACATATTGTGGGAAGCTTGTGGAAGGCTACCCGAAACATTTGACCCAAGTTAAACAATTTAAAAGGCAATGCTACCAAATACTAATTGAGTGTATGTAAACTTTTGACCCACTGGGAATGCGATGAAAGAAATAAAAGCTGAAATAAATCACTCTACTATTATTATGACATTTCACATTCTTAAAATAAAGTGGTGATCCTAACTGACCTAAGACGGGGCATTTTTACTTGGATTAAATGTCAGGAATTGTGAAAAAACTGAGTTTAAACGTATTTAGCTAAGGTGTATGTAAACTTCCGAATTCGACTGTACATATCACAATATAGCACATTTTCTGTAAATTCAATGAATAAATAGTTTAATTAAAATGAACACATGTAAAGGCCTATTTCTTATTACATTTTGAATTATACTCAACAAATAAAAAGGTACTTACTCATATTTGATTATTTCTCCTTTTATTTAGAACCCTTGTACAAATTTTCAATTAAGCACTAACAAAATATAAAATATTAATGTATAAAATCTAAAAAGGTAAATAGAAAACACCTCAACTAAACTTGCAAAGAAAATAAATATATGCCTAAAATATATATTTTTGGGGGCTTGTCTGTTTTGCATGTCATTTTGGCATTAWTRCKTGTCACATATCAATTTGCATTTGGTACCTTGGGTCGAGTGTATGCGCCAACTCACGAAACTGTGTAAATTTGGGCCATGTCTTGCAGATGTAAGTTGTAACAGCAGCTGTTATCTCCTTCCATCTTCATGATTCTTTGCCATATGGTGTGCCGCGTTGCAAAAGCCTCTTGGAACGTCTGAGTCGGGGGTTTGTTTTGAGCACTCGACTGTACTTTTTGGGATCTCATCAATAGACACGCTCCGTACTGTTTCACGTAATTCTTGCATATGGTGTAAAAGAGGTTAGTGTGTTTGAGCCTGTTGTCGGGACCGGCTGCGGCAATTTTGCAGAGTCAGTTTCTTGTCCGTGTCAGACTCATACCCAAACACGTCCATGCAAACGAAGTCCCCTCTTTTGAGTACGAGCTCCGTGCCATCACTCTCCATGTTAGTTCGTGTTGCAAATTTCAGTGTGGAAGAACCAAAGCATCGTCCAATGAACGAAAAATATTGGCCGTGAAAGTTTGATTTGGGACACAACGAAATATAACATGAGCATAATATGGAAACGATAAGCTAACGTTTTCTATATCGTCACCAGACGTATAAATCATCATATCACCCAGCTCTATATGACAATTGCTAGTAAGATTCAAGTTGTGCAGGCTGAATATAATACCCTGAGGCCCCAGTGATAAAGGTCTGAGGGCACATGCCGTGCTACGCTTGGGCCATTGTACCGGTACTGAGCGCACCTCAGACACCGTAGGTGTGATGTGGGATGACTGTAAGTCTGGTTTCACCACCTCCAGGGGACAGGTCAGGATGGCTCCTACGTTCCTCGCCCAAACTATGAGAGATGGAGAGGGTGGAGAGAGAGAAACACAAGTGGGGAAGAAAAGAGGGATTTTCTGAGTGTGCAGCACAATATATCACTGCACTGCCGTCGAGAAATAGCAAAGCAGACAAACTGGCGTGGGCAGTGTGTGGGACTCCGGAAGGCTTGTGCGGAGGGGCCTTCGAGCTTTTGAGGTGTGGGGACGGAGAGGCTGTGGCGCAGTGGTGGGACCTCCGGAGCAAGCTTGTGGCAAGGTGTGGACTCGGAGAGCTGTGGGGCAGTGTGGGGACTCGGAGAGGCGTTGGTGGGGCAGTGTGGGGACTCGCGAGACGGCTTGGCAGTGTGGGGACCAGTCGTGGGCATGTGGCTCGGAGAGGCGTGTGGGGCAGTGTGGGTGACGAGATGGCTGTGGGCAGTGGTGGGGACTGGAGAGTCGTTGCGGCAGGTGGGGGACGCGGTCGGGATGGTGCTTTGAGCGGTGGACGAGCGCCTTGTGGGCAGGTGGGCCGGAGTAGTGGCAGGTGGACGAAGGCTTGGGCAGTGGGGGAACGGAAGAGGCTTGTGGAGCTGGTGGACTAGAGAGGCTGTGGGGAGCAGTGTGGGGACAGGAGAGCTGTGGAGGCCGTGTGGGACTAGGAGAGTTGGCGTGCTGGAGACAGAGAGCTTCTGGTATGGGTAAGGAAGTGTGAGCAGTGTGGACAGGAAGGCTTGTGGGAGCAGTGTGCGGACAGAGATGGCTAGGAGAGTGTGTGCGGGACTAGGAAAGAGGCTTGTGAGGCAGTGTGGGGACTAGGAGAGGTTGTGGAGCAGTGTGGGGACTAGAGAGCTTGTGGAGCAATGTGGGGACTAGGAGAGGCTTGTGAGCATGGTGGGACAGAGGCTTGGCTTTGGAGAGTCAGCACAGTAGTGCCCCGTCTTGGAAAAAACGTTCTCGTCTGGAATGTCATTGGCAGATAACAAACACTTTGTGCAAGTACCTTTAGTCACACCCTAATGTTGACCAATGCTTCCAAAAGCACCACAAACAAATAAAACTATAGTACATCCACAAATGTCTAGACTGCGAAGTCCTAGGCTCTTTATTAAGACTCATGAATCATCAGGTTAAGGATGACCCGGGCAAAATGAAGGGATTGTGAAAGAAAAAGCCTACATTCACAGCCTTGGGGGCGCAAATGGCACGTAGAAAGATTAATGTTTCATAACCTTAGCCTAGAATCTGTGGTATCATAAAATATTTAAAAATATTAAAAAAATGGAGGAATCTTTTCGCACCCCATAAATTACAGATATGGTGTTGATCATTAATCCATACTCTATTTGAGGAGATGGCCACATAAAAAGACAGAGGGAAGCACCCTGCTAAAATGCTTTGAGACGAACCGAATGTATGGCGACCCGCAGGTGACACAGTTACAGGGACAGGGACTAGCGACTAAACGGTCAACATCTTTTACGAGGAGGTTGAGCAGTGGCCTAGGTGGGGCTGACGATCCCGACATAACATAACATTACAGTTTATTAAAACATAGATTCAGCTAACCAAAGAATAGCCCTGCATTTACACATGGAGACATGTCCTTTAAATGCAGCTATCTTTGGGTTTGAAATCTGTTAAGCGAAAGTCGGACTTCCAGTCTGCCACCACTAGTCACAGATCAACTCATGGAAATGTGGATTTAGTTCGGGCTAGGAAGAAAACCAGCCGTATGATTAGGCTACTGCTCGCATAATAACAACAATAACCTCTATTCCTTCAGAATGGTTCACTCATAATAAGTGTGTGGGGGCTCTTGGCAAGTGGGTGGGTTATATCTTGCTGTTGGCCCTGTCTGGGGGTATAATCGGATGGGGCACAGTGTCTCCTGACCCTCCGTCTCAGCCTCCAGTATTTATGCCGGCAGTTTTATGTGTCGGGGGGGCTAGGGTCAGTCTGTTATATACTGGAGTATTCTCCTGTGTATCCGGTGTCCTGTGTGAATTAAGTATCGCTCTCTAACTCTTTCCGTCTCTCTGGGAGCTGAGCCCTAGGACCGATGCCTCAGTACTCTTGGCATGATGACTCCTTGCGTCCCCAGTCCACCTGGCCGTGCTGACCTGTTGCACCCTCGACAACCATCTGTGATTACTATTATTTGACCATGCTGGCATTTATGAACATCTTGCCATGTCTCTATTCTCCACCCGGCACAGCGTATATATGACCACACCAAAAACCACGAAGCCACAAACTAGCAAAGACGGCCACCTTCATAGCCTGGTTCTCTCTAGGTTTCTTCTAGTTTTGGCTTTCAAGGGAGTTTTTCTAGCTACTGTGGTTCTACACTGCATTGCTTTGCTGTTTCGGGTTTTAGGAGGGTTTCTGTACAGCACTTTGAGATGTCAGCTGATGTAAGAAGCTATATAAATAAATTTGATAGTATTGGTGTCAAGTCCCCATACGAGGGTCTTCCAACCCTCCCTGACATATTTCACAATTGGTTGTCTCAGCTGGAATTGGCCATGGACTTCTGGCAACAAAAATCTCAGAGAAAATTGCGAAAGTGGGTGAAGATTTGGCTGAAATGAAATATACAGCGGACACTCTCGACAACCAAGTTAAACGCCGAAGAAAGGATATCAACATTGGAGGACAAGAACACACAMCTAAACCACACTGTWGAAAAAATGGAGMCTGTGCACGAAAAACTGGAAGAATGACTTCAACACCAGGAAAATCTGAGAAAGTCGGAAAAATACACTTCGGAACAGAGGTGTTCCCGAAATCCACAAATTCGGTGGATTGTGTGAAAGACATTTTACGTAATCTATTTGAGGACACACAGGAGGATTTTAACAACATGACCATTGAGAGAACACATCGGACACTGACGACACCACGCCCCGGACCAGCCCCACGTAACCCCCGGCCTATCCTGGTGAAATTTTTACCATACACCAACAGGGAGAAGTTCCAGCTCAAAGCAAAATAACTCAGGACTTTTCGCTGCAAARGGACAAAGGTGGAGTTTTTCCCTGACTTTTCCAARGACAAGAGAAATGCGTTCACGGAGGTAAGACGTATGTGCATGAAAAGGAGACTAAAATACTCCTTGCAATACCCTGCCGTGTTCTGGGTTACTGTGAGAGGATCACTACGTCGTTCTTACAGACCCAAAGAAGGGTGTTGCGGACGTCAATGAGGCTGAATAATCTGACTAGTGTGGTAGGCTATGGAAAATCCACATGGGGGTGGTTCATCAGGGATGGACTACCATTTTTCCCTAAGCTGATAGRAMKTYCTATGTTGTAAGCAGTCTCACGGAGTGTTTATGCTGTGAATGTTGCCTACAATGTATCTTTCTGGTTTACAGTTGATATCATTATAGTACTAGATTGCGCAGGATTATAGTCCAAGCACATCATTCTGTTTTACGGTCATAGAAGGAATAAACATATCTATTCTTTTAAGTTTTCACTCGTATCATAACAGCAATAGCTGGGCTTATAGCTAGGCTTCAACAGCTAGGCTTCAACAGGCGTGTTTGGGCCATGCATGATGGGCACAACCCAAAGTGTACGTTTATTTTATCATTATTATGACCTATACAAGTCTCCCTTTGRTGTTTATTCTCTGCTTACATTGCTGCCTTATGGAATTAGACAGTTCATGAGAAAGGTAATAACTTCTCTGAGTATAAAGATCAGCCTGTCGTTAGGTTCAATGTTTTTTCTATGACATGTCATCGCTGTCGTTTCAAAATGTATATGGTCATGCCTATATTTGGCATTGGTAAAACGTTCTTATTCTGGATGGAGCGTCAGTGCTGGGAAGACCTCGGGACACTTCACACGGATGAAAGCCTGGTTTAGGGGGAGGGTGATTTCTGTATCTTGTGGGTTTGGGATATGTTTATGACATTTGTTCAATGGGAAGTTTAGTGTYCTATATGGGGTGCACTACCAGTCGTTCACTTTCKTTGATTCTCTAAGCATCGATTTAAAATATTCTAACAGWCGTCACGTTTTGGTAGTAGTATATTTACATTATAAATCGGGATTATAAATCAGGCCCCTGGTGCATTTTTTGATAAATCCAAAACTGTTACCAGGACCTCCAAAACTCAAGAAGCAATTTAAACACTGTGAGGATACTGGTCTTTATGATATGGAGACTGATCAATCCAACCACTTGTGATTACTCATTATTTTMGAATAGGCACAMTGTTTATTCACGCATCGACTATTTTCTGATCTCACACTCTCTCATAGATAAAGTGGGTGCTTGCAGTGTGGACACGATAACTATGACAGCTCATGCTCCCATTGATCTGACTGTTGGAATAGGAGAAGAGAAAAATGTTAATGTTGGTGAATGAACACCAGCCTCTTACATGACAAGGTGTTTTGTGAATTCCTTTGAGCCAGAACACACTACAAAACAGGCACATGTGCGAAACAGGTACATGCCTGGGAAGATTTTAAAGCATACATACGTGGAGTAATGATACAACAATCAGCTACTATTAAGAAATTAGATTAACAGAAAATGTATCAACTTGAAACAGAGCTCAAAACTCTGGAGAGGGAATATTGGTCCAATCCTAACAACATTTMTCTGGTAAACCTGACAMAAACTAAATAGGAGCTGAATACTTTATTCAGTAAAAAAGCRGAATATTTCCTGTTCAGGCTGAAGCAGAGATGGTAAGAATCAGGTGAAGGCAGGAAAACTGTTGGCCAGTATCCCATCCCATCCTGGGATACCCAGTGATTTCTATAAAAGGTTTGCAAAGCACCTTAGCAAAGAAATATTGAAAACATTTAACACATTGATTACAAAACATCTGGCTATGAGGGTGAATCATATCATTAAGAAAACCATAAATCCAGACCAGGTGGGATTTGTGAAAGGCAGAACTTCATCTGACAATCTTAAACGCCTATTGCATGTCATCTGGAAGGCAAAAGATTTGGATGCTTCAGTGGCAGCCTTATCCTTAGACGCAGAGAAAGCCTTTGATAGGGTGGGCTGGGACTACCTGCATTATACTATAAATACATTTGGATTTGGACTAGAGGTTGACCGATTCTGATTTTCCATCGCCGATACCGATAATTGGAGGACCAAAAAAAGCCGATATATATAAAATCTGCCGATTTAATCGCGCTATATATATATATATATACATACATACAGTGGGGCAAAAAAGTATTTAGTCAGCCACCAATTGTGCAAGTTCTCCCACTTAAAAAGATGAGGCCTGTAATTTTCATCATAGGTACACTTCAACTATGACAGTGCAATGTTTGAAGCACAGCGAAGAGCTGCTGGCAAATGCAGGAAAGTGCTGTTTGAATGAATGCTTACGAGCCTGCTGCTGCCTACCACCGCTCAGTCAGACTGCTCTATCAAATCATAGACTTAATTATATTACGAGCCTTAGGTCATTAATATGGTCAAATCCGGAAACTATCATTTCGAAAACAAAACGTTTATTCCTTCAGTGAAATGCGGAACCGTTCCGTATTTTATCTAACTGGTGGCATCCCTAAGTCTAAATATTGCTGTTACATTGCACAACCTTCAATGTTATGTCATAATTATGTACAATTCTGGAAAATTAATTACGGTCTTTGTTAGGAAGAAATGGTCGTCACACAGTTCGCAACGAGCCAGGCGGCCCAAACTGCTGCATATACCCTGACTCTGCTTGCACAGAACGCAAGAGAAGTGACACAATTTCCCTAGTTAAAAGAAATTCATGTTAGCAGGCAATATTAACTAAATATGCAGGTTTAAAAATATATACTTGTGTATTGTTTTAAAGAAAGGCATTGATGTTTATGGTTAGGTACACATTGGTGCAGCGACAGTGCTTTTTCAAATGCGCTTGTTAATCACCGTTTGGCGAAGTAGTCTATGTTTCAATGATAATTAACAGGCACCACATCGATTATATGCACGTAGGACAAGCTAGATAAACTAGTAAATATCATCAACCATGTGTAGTTAACTAGTGATTATGTTAAGATTTATTGTTTTTTAATAGATAAGTTTAATGCTAGCTAGCACTTCCGTGGCTCCTTGCTGCACTCGCTAACAGGTAGTCAGCCTGCACGCAGTCTCCTCGTTGAGTGCAATGTAATCGCCTAATTGGTGTCCAAAATGCCGATTACCGATTGTTATGAACACTTGAAATCGGCCTAATTAAACCGGCCATTCCGATTAATCGGTCGACCTCTAATTTGAACAGGGCTTTCAGAATATACTAAATGTATGTACAACCCAAATCCATAGTAGTCACTAATAGACTACGATCATTCCATTTTCAGTAGGCAGAGGCACGAAACAAGGTGACTGTTCTGCCTCTCCTATTTATTATAGCATTAGAACATTAGCCGAAGCAAAAAATTATGGACGTCAGATTCATAAGAGAGAAATATTCACCTCTGCTTCGTTATGGAACAACCCTAAACTGAAAAATGGGGGACACATGGTTTTCTGGAAAGATTTGTATATAAAGGGGATAAAGAACATCGGTTGTCCATATCATGAAAACTCATTAACTTTTTTGAAGAACTAAGGTCCAAGTAAGTATAATTAACAGAAACAAGACTTTGAGATTGTATGTTCAAGGTAGGCCAGAGTAACAACAAATTCTCTGTACATTCTGATATAAGTGTTAAGATGTACAGTTGAAGTCGGAAGTTCACATACACTAAGTTGACTGTGCCTTTTAAACTGCTTGGAAAATTCCAGAAAATGGATGTCATGGCTTTAGAAGCTTCTAATAGGCTAATTGACATCATTGAGTCAATTGGAGGTGTACGTGTGGATGCATTTCAAGGCCTACCTTCAAACTCAGTGTCTCTTTGCTTGACATCATGGGGAAATCAAAAGAAATCAGCCAAGACCGCAGAAAAATAATTGCAGACCTCCACAAGTCTGGTTCATCCTTGGGAGCAATTTACAAATGCCTGAAGGTACCACGTTCACCTGTACAAACAATAGTACGCAGGTATAAACACCATGGGACCACACAGCCGCCATAGCGCTCAGGAAGGAGACGTGTTCTGTCTCCTAGAGATGAATGTACTTTGGTGCGAAAGGTGCAAATCAATCCCAGAACAGCAGCAAAGGACCTTGTGAAGATGCTGGAGGAAACAGCTGCAAAAGTATCTATATCCACATTAAAACGAGTCCTATGTCGACATAACCTGAAAAGCCGCTCAGCAAGGAAGCAGCCACTGCTCCAAAACCGCCATAAAAAAGCCAGACTACGGTTTGCAACCGCACATGGGGACAAAGATTGTACCTTTTGGAGAAATGTTCTCTGGTCTGATGAAACAAAAATAGAACTGTTTGGCCATAATGGCCATAATTTCCTCCTTATGTTTGGAGGAAAAATGGGGAGGCTTGCAAGACAAAGAACACCATCCCAACCGTGAAGCATGGGAGTGGCAGCATCATGTTATGGGGGTGGTTTGCTGCCCGGAGGGACTGGTGCACTTCACAAAATAAATGGCATCATGAGGCAGGAAAATGATGTGGATATATTGAAGCAACATCTCAAGACATCAGGCAGGAAGTTAAAGCTTGGTCGCAAATGGGTCTTCCATATGGACAATGACCCCAAGCATACTTCCAAAGTTGGAAGCCAAAAATGGCTTAAGGACAACAAAGTCAAGGTATTGGAGTGGCCATCACAAAGCCCTGACCTCAATCCTATACAACATCTGTGGAAAAACTGAAAAAGTATGTGCGAGCAAGGAGGCCAACAAACCTGACTCAGTTACACCAGCACTGTCAGGAGGAATGGGACAAAATTCACCCAACTTATTGTGGGAAGCTTGTGGAAGGCTACCCGAAACATTTGACCCAAGTTAAACAATTTAAAGGCAATGCTATCAAATACTAATTGAGTGTATGTAAACTTCTGACCCACTGGGAATGTGATGCAAGCTGAAATAGAAGCTGAAATAAATCATTCTCTCTGCTATTATTCTGACATTTCACATTCTTAAAATAAAGTGGTGATCCTCCTAACTGACCTAAAACAGGGCATTTTTACTAGGATTAAACGTCAGGAATTGTGAAAAACGGAGTTTAAATGTATTTGGCTTAGGTGCATGTAAACTTCCGACCTCAAATGTAAATTTGCAAAGGATTCTCAAATACCGCAGGGCTTATATATAGCCATTATATATAGCCACCTTATAGGTGGTTTTAATGGAACTTGTAAGGGCTTGAAGGCCGTATGGGAAAAAGACCTGGAGATAATTTTAGAGAGGAGGAATGAGAGATGCCTGGTTCAAACTGATTCAATTTAAAGTGTTCAATAGGATTTACTGGACTCTAACCACAACCAAAAGAGTCACATTGAGACACTGGAGGGAGAAGGACCCTCCCTCATATAAGGAATGGTACATAGACTTGGCAGAAACAGCTTCATATGAAAGATTGATTTATAAAATGTATTGTCAACTCAATAATTTTATTGATATCTGGGGACATTTTCTCTCAGCGATAGAAAGASAAAACAATGTGTAAAGGCCTGATAGACTACAGACATACAGAGATGACTGGTAGGGGCAGGGATTTTTGTTTTGTTTATTTCGTTTTTCCTTTTGTTATAATAGTTATGCATGAGGGGGTGAAAAATTATAAGAGAGTTTCCTCGTTTTTATTGTRTGTGTGGTGCCGGTCGGGGATTTGGACACACCATTCAAATGAGTGGGTGGGTGACTCCAGGCTTTTGACTGGTACTGTATATTAATGTCTGCCAATTTATTGTTCAGTGATAAATGTAATTCAATTGCATTGTTATATCGTGAAAACAAAAAACGTTTAAAAAAAATAAAATAATAATTGGCCATGTGCCTTTGTTTACAAGAATTAAGGAGCGCTCTTGCTCTGTATTGATCCATCTTGTCCTTTTTCCATGAGTCTGTGAGTAACACATGCAGGAATGCTTCTTGCCCTGCAGCCTCAAGCTTGACATGCGCCTTCACACACACAACAGCGACCCAGCTGAAATGTGAGTCCTGAAATCTTCAACATAATCTTGAAAGCATCTCATCTGTTGTTTCACTCTATTGACCATATGAATGTGCATAGTAAGAGTCTGGATATTCTTTTTCTACAGCCCTTGCATGTTGCGGTTATTTATAAATAAAATCCTCACCTAGCCCTTGATTATGACTCTAAGTTCAAGTTCCATTACACATAAGAGTCATTGGAAGAGGGGTCTTCTGTATGTGGAAATTTTGTTAAGAGCCCTGGGGCTTGGTCTGAACAATAACACGCATCGCTTGTGGTACAGTTTGAGAAGCATAAGGATCTTATCTTTCATATCAAAGAGAAATACTTTTCTAAAAACAAAAGGTTGAATTGATACYTTTATAGGGTTTGTGTTCCCACACTACCATATCTCCATGTTACAGCGTGGCTTTACGGAAGACAGAAGGACCACCTGTGCTAATTCGCATGCTCCAAACACCTGGGTGTAACAGAAGAAGGCTGCCAGAAATGTGTTGTCACTGAAAAATACTTTTGGCTGCAACTGTGATAAAGCCGGTTAAAACAGTGAACAAGTAAGTGTGTATTTTGCATTTGTGGAATTATTTTGATGTGATATGAAAGTAGAGGGATTTAAGTTTTTAGAACCGTATGGCAATTTAGAATCAATTTACGTTTAGGTGGAGTATTTGGTTGTTTTGGCTGCCAAAGCAAGTCTACCTCTGAAAATAACATATACCTTGGACCTTAAGGTGTAATGGTAACGTTAGGCTCCTTATGAGCACATCTTGGTCTAGTCCTCATACCATCAGTCATTGCTCGCTTCAATGTGACACTGACAGTGTGGGCATCATGACTATTTACGATTACAACCTTGGGCTGTATATGTTTAATTGGAGAAGAGTTCCCCATCGGCTGCGGCAGTTCAGGTAATGTATAGCTAGCTGGCCATGGTACGACCTTAGTCGCCGCATCTTGATCAGATGCCACTATGAGATACAATACTTACACCTCAGTGAGAGAAACCGGATTGTTTACAGCTTACCACAATATTAGACGTCCTCTTTTGAGCGTTAATGGTGCATTAGTTGCACGAGTAGYTAAATAATTTGAGAGTAAGGGATGACAGGCAACGTTAAGATTAGCTGACGTTAGAATGTGAAATAAGGTCAAAACAATGGCATCCGAGCGCACGTGCTAAAACGAGTGTATCAGCGTGGGTTATGGCTAATAGTCGGACAATATATCAAGTTAGTATTTAGAGAATAGCAATAGAAAAACTCGTATACAATAAAACTTATACATAACGCCGCAAAATAAATGGTCCTACCAAAACCAGACAGGGTCAGTTATGACATTGAATTTAGCTAGCTAATATTAGCTAGTTAGCAAGCTAGCAAAACATCTGTTAAAGGCACATCATCAGGAAGGAGTCCAGACTAACAGCAACTAATAGATAACTAGCTAACTAGACATATTTGAATTGTATCGTTTGCTAGCTAGCTTCATATTCTATTCCATTATGTTAGATACTGTTACAGWGGACTGTATTACTAGCAAGCGATTATTCATGATACTCACCCTCCAGCAAACAGATGAACCAGGGTATCTCTCTGACTCATTCTGTCTCATATTCACAGGACCCGTACGCAGGGCACCACTTTGGGTTGGTAGAAGGGCTGACGACAAAGGAATTTGTAACTTATTGATCACTAGTCCAATGCACCGTGTTGTGGTGGAGGTCAGTTGCTAGCAAAAAMGAGTATATGTAACGTTAGCTTCCCWAGCTAATAGTTGCCTTCCCCCGATTAAAAACCTCGCGGTCTCGACAGTAACTTTGCGTCTCTTCTRTGTTAACAGGGATACTATTTTTCTAGTGAATAAATGAAAATCGTTGTGATATACTTATACCCCGACACATTCCTCGCCGTCAAGCCGTGCCACACTGAACGTTACAGCGACATGACAGAATGGTTTTCATCGAAAGGGAAGTCGCAAAACAAAGGCTGTGATTGGCGGATGTGTAGAWGTACGTCATTAAATCCCGCCCCGTAACTACCTTTTCACGTGATCAGACTTTGAATGGAAGCTTTGCAAGCTAGTGATACAGCAAGCTTAAATCAAATCGAATAACATTTTTATTGGTCACGAAGTATTTTGCAGATGTTATCGCAGGTGCAGCGAAATGCTTATGTTTCTAGTTCCAAAAGTGCAGCATACCTAACATACAAAACAATACACAGAAATCCAAAACATTGAAATAAAGATATTGTAATGATAAGAAATATCCGAACGAGTAATGTCAGAGTCTGGAATAAATATGTATTTGATGGTGTTAATTTCCGGTCACAATTTTCTTTTTACCCCYTTTTTCTCCCCAATTTCGTGGTATCCAATTGTTAGTAGTTACTAACCTGTCTCATCACTACAACTCCCGTACGKGCTCGGGAGGATCRAAGGTCGAAAGCCATGCGTCCTCCGAAACACAACCCAACCAAGCCGCACTGCTTAACACAGCGCGCATCCAACCCGGAAGCCAGCCGCACCAATGTGTCGGAAGAAACACCGTGCACCTGGCGACCTTGGTTAGCCTGCACTGCGCCCGCCCGCCACAGGAGTCGCTGGTGCGCGATGAGACAAGGATATCCCTACCGGCCAAACCCTCCCTAACGCGGACGACGCGACAGAGACTGGGCGCGAAACCAGAGTCTCTGGTGGCACCGCTAGCGCTGTGATGCAGTGCCCTAGACCACTGCGCCCTTTCCGGTCACAACTTGTAGACTTGTTTACGTGCTGCTGTGCGTTTTGTTGCTAACCTTAACGTAAACTCACCCCATTCCGTACAAATGTGCGTAACCGCGGCATTCAAACGASGCTGCAATGAAAACGAATGGGACTGTGTTGGCATCAAAATCCGGGGTGTGAAACTACGTTTCGATTCAGCGTTGATTGACATGGTGATGGGCTAACAGTATTGGAGAAAAGATTAAAAAACGAACCCCTCTGATGCTGTACGTTACATCGTGACGTGTCACTACGTACAGCGCGCATTTGCAACTCATTTTGTGCCCGTACAGCCTCTTTCCACCAGGGGTAGCCCTTCTCTCGCAGATTAAAATCATGCTTAACCATATACACTTGTAAGAAAACGTCATTATTTTTGTCTAAATTAATATAATTATTGCTAATATTAAACTAATATTTCATGACTAGGGTGCCAATTGCATTTTTTTGCGAGTCATTGCTGCGAGCCATCATGACACTCAAAAGCCGGAACAGCTGCAGTTCACTTGTGAGGCTAACGTTAGCGCAGCCCTAAACKCCTCTTCAAATTCGACACAAACCTTCAAACAGGTATGTGATGAGACATTACATAAACTCTTTACGTTTTATTTACATTTTAAAGTTGATTAGTTGGACAAATCGGGTGAAAAAACTGTTTTCTTCACACAACATATTTCCCTCTTTCAAGATCACTTCGTAGCCTTCGCTCCCCACCCACCATTTTTAAAAAGACCCGATGGAGCTCATTGTCTTGTTKAATTATGCAGAGATGGGCATCATGAATGTCTCGTCATTAATTTAGTTGGAAAGGGGAGAAATTGTGCTTTACATTGGTATTGATATTACAGTCGATCTGGAAGTATTACGTTTTTTGGGGCGCAAAAATAAGGTCAATTGTACGGACCAAGGCGATGTACAAAAGTGAGTGAGTTTACGTTACTTTGCTACCTGGCAACTTTACTGTTTTTACTTTTTAACTACCGTTTATATTTTTAGTTTTTCCCTCGCTCGACTATTTTCATTCATCTTTTTCACTCCGGACGCTTTATCKGGACGTGGTTCGTCAGGACCTCCACCAGCCGAAGCTAAATAGTAACATTAACATGATGCCTTCTAATTGCAGTCGCTATACTCACAATATACAGGAGAACGTTCGCCTTATGGCGATAGCTGTGCTGCAAGCCCAGCTTCAGACGCAATCGTTAGGCAAGGGCAATTTAAGTGTAGGAAAGGATGAAACAGCGTCTGTGCCACCAGTAAGTACAGCTAGTAGTATAAATCCCCTCGCACAGTCCCCGCAGCCGGACAATTTTCTCATGGCTTCTGGAAGGAAATGCTGTAGGAATGCTCAACCGGTGTCGCTCATTCAGCCGACAAAAACTTTCAACCGGTTCTCCCCATTAAGCAGCGAGTCAGAGGCCGATCCTTCTCTGTTCTCTACTCCTCCCGTTACGGKGTCTGAATGGGCAAAACAAAGTGGTAAGTGMCTTTGAACGTTACGCCGAAGCCTCCCACCATTAGCTCTGACAAATTGAMAACCCTGGTCATTGGCGACTCAATTACCCGCAGTATTAGACTTAAAACGAACCATCCAGCGATCATACACTGTTTACCAGGGGGCAGGGCTACCGACGTTAAGGCTAATTTGAAGATGGTGCTGGCTAAAGCTAAAACTGGCGAGAATAGGGATATTGTTATCCACGTCGGCACCAACGATGTTAGGATGAAACAGTCAGAGGTCACCAAGCGCAACATAGCTTCAGCGTGTAAATCAGCTAGAAAGATGTGTCGGCATCGAGTAATTGATGTTGGCCCCCTCCCAGTTAGGGGGAGTGATGAGCTCTACAGCATAGTCTCACAACTCAATCGCTGGTTGAAAACTGTTTTCTGCCCCTCCCAAAAGATAGAATTTGTAGATAATTGGCACTCTTTCTGGGACTCACCCACAAACAGGACCAAGCCTGGCCTGTTGAGGAGTGACGGATCATGAGGGGTGCTCTCATCTTATCTACAAACATAGACAGGGATCTAACTCCTCTAGCTCCACAATGATATAGGGTGCAGGCCAGGCAGCAGGCTGTTAGCCAGCCTGCCAGCTTAGTGGAGTCTGCCACTAGCACAGTCAGTGTAGTCAGCTCAGCTATCCCCATTRAGACCGTGTCTGTGCCTCGACCTAGGTTAGGCAAAACTAAACATGGCGGTGTTCTCCTTAGCAATCTCACTGGAATAAAGACCTCCATTCCTGCCATTATTGAAAGAGATTGTGATACCTYACATCTYAAAATAGGGCTACTTAATGTTAGATCCCTCACTTCAAGGCAGTTATAGTCAATGAACTAATCACTGATCATAATCTTGATGTGATTGGCCTGACTGAAACATGGCTTAAGCCTGATGAATTTACTGTGTTAAATGAGGCCTCACCTTCTGGTTACACTAGTGAACATATCCCCTGCACATCCCGCAAAGGCGGAGGTGTTGCTAACATTTACGATAGCAAATTTCAAGAAAAAATTTAAAAAAATACGTTTTTGTCTTTTGAGCTTCTAGTCATGAAATCTATGAAGCCTACTCAATTACTTTTTATAGCTACTGTTTACAGGCCTCATGGGCCGTATACAGTGTTCCTTACTGAGTTCCCTGAATTCCTATCGGACCTTGAAGTCATGTCAGATAATATTCAAATTTTTGGTGACTTTAATATTCACATGGAAAAGTCCACAGACCCAGTCCAAAAGGCTTTCGGAGCCCTCATTGACTCAGTGGGTTTTGTCCAACATGTTTCCGGACCTACTCACTGCCACAGTCATACTCTGGACCTAGTTTTGTCCTGTGGAATAAATGTTGTAGATCTTAATGTTTTTCCTCATAATCCTGGACTATCGGACCACCATTTTATTACGTTTGCAATTGCAACAAATAATCTGCTCAGACCCCAACCGAGGATCATCAAAAGTTGTGCTATAAATTCTCAGACAACMCAAAGATTTCTAGATGCTCTTCCAGACTCCCTCCGCCTACTCAAGGACGTCAGAGTACAAAAATCAGTTAACCACCTAACTGAGGAACTCAATTTAACCTTSCGCAATACCCTAGATGCAGTCGCACCCCTAAAAACAAAAAATATTTGTCATAAGAAACTAGCTCCCTGGTATACAGAAAATACCCAAGCTCTGAAGCAAGCTTCCAGAAAATTGGAACGGAAATGGCGCTACACTAAACTGGAAGTCTTCCGACTAGCTTGGAAAGACAGTACTGTGCAGTATCGAAGAGCCCTCACTGCTGCTTGTTCATCCTATTTTTCCAACTTAATTGAGGAAAATAAGAACAATCGCCCCAAAAAATTCATACTGTCGCAAAGCTAACTAAAAAGCAGCATTCCCCAAGAGAGGATGGCTTTCACTTCAGCAGTGATAAATTCATTAACTTCTTTGAGGAAAAGATCATGATCATTAGAAAGCAAATTACGGACTCCTCTTTAAATCTGCGTATTCCTCCAAAGAGCAGTTGTCCTGAGTCTGCACAACTCTGCCAGGACCTAGGATCAAGGTAGACACTCAAGTTTTTTAGTAGTATATCTCTTGACAAATTGATGAAAATAATCATGGCCTTTAAACCTTCAAGCTGCATACTGGACCCTATTCCCGCCCCTCCTCCACCCCCMCCCCCCTCCCCCCCATTCCAGGGGTGCCACCCACCCGGCATCCCACCTGACGGGCTGGCTGAGGCGTGGAGCCCAACATGCCGGCTGAGGCGTVGAAGCCCAACAGGCCGGCTGAGGCRTGGAAGCCCAACAGGCCGGCTGAGGCGTGACGTGGGATGGGAGCCTGATGAGCCTGCTGAGGTGTGGGAGCACAACGAGCGGGCTGAGGCGTGGAAGCCTGATGAGCTGGCTGAGGCGTGGGAGCCCAACGAGACGGCTGAGGCATTACGTGGGATGGGAGCGTGCCGAGCCAACCGAAGCAAGGAAGCCTCTCGAGCCAGCTAAGGTGTGGAAGCCCRACGAGCCAGCTGAGGCACTCCCGGTTCCTCCGGCAGCGGCATCCAGACCCGACATCACCAGCAAAAACAAAAAACTCCCTGATGCTTCACATTGTGGTGTCAGCATTCTGCAAGGACAGACGCTGGGAGACGAGAAGCAAGTACAGGGAGTGAAAATGTAATAAAACCCGACAAGAAACAAACAAGGACAGCGTCTGGACATGGAAAACATAACGACCTCGATGCTGACACGGGGAACAAACAGAGGAGCAGACAGATATAGAGGGGCAATCAACAAAGTAATGGAGTCCAGGTGAGTCCAGTATTGCGCAGATGAGTGTAATGATGGTGACAGGTGTGCGTAATGAAGTGCCGCCTGGCGCCCTCGAGTGCCAGGGAGGGGGAGCGGGAGCAGGCGTGACAATATACACYGAGTATACAAAACATTAAGAACACCTGCTCTTTCCATGACATAGACTGACCAGGTAAATCGAGGTGAAAGCTATGATCCCTTATTGATGTCACTTGTTATATCCACTTATCAGTTTAGATGAAGGGGAGGAGATCGGGTAAAGAAGGATTTTTAAGCCTTGAGACAATTGAGGCATGGATTGTGTATGTGTGCCATTCAGAGGGTGAATGGGCAAAACAAAGTGGTAAGTGCCTTTGAACGGGATGTGGTAGTAGGTGCTAGGAGCACTGGTTTGTGCCAAGAACTGCAACACTGCTGGGTTTTTCATGCTCAACAGTTTCCCTTGTGTATCAAGAAAGGTCCTTTCCCAAAGGACATTTTGCCAACTTGACACAACTATGGGACGCATTGGAGTCACCATGGGCCAGTATCCCTGTGGAATCCTTTCAACACCTTGTAGAGTCCATGCCCTGACAATTGAGGTTTTTCTGAGGGCAAAAGGGAGTGCAACCAAATATTAGGAAGCCGTTCCTAATGTTTTGGATATTCAGTGTATACATACTGTACATACATATTTACAAACACTGTGTGATTTTAATGCCCTGATTCCTATAGGTAAATTATTCCAGTTAGTTGGCCTTTGTATCTGAAAGATCTTACTCCAAGATCTTACTCATGATGTACCATTGGAATTAGTMATTTCTGCTGTTGTCCAAATGGGTAGTGTGTGTCTTGTAAAGTTAGGTGTTCCAGGGATATTTCAGTTGATACATTTAAAAAATAACTTGGTACCAATGCAGTTGTCTTCTGTTTGGGAGTGACAGTCAATTTAGTGATTATATATAATGATGTGTCTTATAATGGCATCTAAAGTATATACATATGAAGTAGGTAAAACAATATGTTAACATTATTAAGGTGACTAGTGTTCAATGACCATGTACATAGGGCAGCAGTCTCTAAGGTGCAGGGTAGAGTACCGGATGGTAGCCAGCTAATAACAGTGACTAAGTTCAGGGCAGGGTACTGTGACACCGTGTGCTATTGATGTCCTGGAGGACAGGCAGTGTTCCCCCAGTGATGCGTTGGGCTGTCTGCACCACCCTCTGGAGAGCCCTGTGGTTATGGACGGTGCAATTGCTGTACCAGGCGGCGATACAGCCCAACAGGATGCTCTCAATGGTGCATCTGTAGAAGTTTGTGAGGGTCTTAGGGGCCAAGCCAAATTTCTTCAGCCTTCTGAGGTTGAAGAGGCGCTGTTGTGCCTTTTTGACCACACTGTCTATGTGAATGGACCATTTCAGGTTACCAGTGATGTGCACGCCGAAGAACTTGGAGCTTTTCACCCTCTCCACTGCGGCCCCGTCAATGTGGATGGGGGCGTGCTCTCTCTGCTATCTCCTGAAGTCCATGATCAACTCCTTTTTTTGATGATGTTGAGGTAGAGGTTATTTTCCTGGCAACACTCTGCCAGGGCCCTTACCGCCTCCCTGTAGGCTCTCTCGTCATTGTTGGTAATCAGGCCTACTACTGTGGTGTCGTCAGCAAACTTGATGATTGAGTTGGAGGCGTGCATGGCCACGCAGTCGTGGGTGAACAGGTACTACAGGAAGGGCTTGAGCAAGCACCCTTGTGGAGCCCCCATGTTGATGATCAGCACGGCGGAGGTGTTGTTGCCTATCTTCATCACCGGGGGTTGGCCCATCAGGAAGTCAAGGACCCAGTTGCACAAGGCAGGGTTCAGAACCCTGAGCTGTAGTCGACGGTATTCGTCATGTCCAGATGGGATAGGGCAGTGTGCAGTGTGATGGCGAATGCGTCATCCGTGGATCTGTTGGGGCGGTATACAAATTGAAGTGGGTCTAGGGTGTCCGTTTAAAAATATATATATTTCACCTTTATTTAACCAGGTAGGCCAGTTGAGAACAAGTTCTCATTTACAACTTCAAACTGGCCAAGATACAGCAAAGCAGTGCGACACAAACAACAACACAGAGTTACACATGGAATAAACAAATGTACAGTCAATAACACAATTGAAAAGTCTATATACACTGTGTGCAAATGAGGTAAGATTAGGGAGGTAAGGCAATAAATAAGCCGTAGTGGCAAAGTAATTACAATATAGCAATTAAACACTGGAGTGATAGATGTGCAGAAGATGAATTGGCAAGTAGAGATACTGGGGTGCAAAGGAGCAAAAAAAACAAAAGAACAATATGGGGATGAGGTAGCTGGATGGGCTATTTACAGATGGGCTCAGTACAGGTGCAATGATCTGTGAGCTGCTCTGACAGCTGGTGCTTAAAGTTAGTAAGGGAGATATGAGTCTCCAGCTTCAGTGATTTTTGCAATTCGTTCCAGTCATTGGCAGCAGAGAACTGGAAGGAAAGGCGGCCAAAAGAGGAATTGGTTTTGKGGGTGACCAGTGAGCTGAGATAAGGCAGGGCTTTACCTAGCAAAGACTTATAGATGACCTGGAGCCAGTGGGTTTGGCGACAAATATGAAGTGAGGGCCAGCCAACAAGAGCATACAGGTCGCAGTAGTGGGTAGTATATGGGGCTTTGGTGACAAACGGATGGCACTGGTGACATAGACTGCATCCAGTTTGCTGAGTAGAGTGTTGGAGCTATTTGTAAAACTGACACGTCGAGTCAAGGATCGTTAGATGATAGTCAGTTTTACGAGAGGTATGTTTGGCAGCATGATGAAAGGATACTTTGTTGCGAATAGGAACCGATTCTAGATTTAAATTGTGGATTGGAGATGCTTAATGTGAGTCTGGAAGAGAGTTTACAGTCTTACAGAGCACCTAGGTATTTGTAGTTGTCCACATATTCTTAAGTCAGAGCCGTCCAGAGTAGTGATGCTGGACAGGCGGGCAGGTGCGGGCAGTGATTGATTGAATATCATGCATTTAGTTTTACTTGCATTTAAGAGCAGTTGAAGGCCACGGAAGGAAGATTGTATGGCATTGAAGCTCATCTGGAGGTTAGTTACACAGTGTCCAAGAAGGGCCAGAGTTATACAGATAAAGGTGTCGTCTGCGTAGAGTGGATCAGAGAATCACCAGCAGCAAGAGCGACATCATTGATGTATACAGAGAAGAGAGTCGGTCCGAGAATTGAACCCTGGCACCCCCATAGAGACTGCCAGAGGTCCGGACAACAGGCCCTCCAAATTGACACACTGAACTCTGTCAGAGAAGTAGTTGGTAAACCAGGCGAGGCAATCATTTGAGAAACCAAGGCTATCGAGTCTGCCAATAAGAATGTGGTGATTGCAGAGTCAGAACAATCTGGCAGGTCGATGAATAAGGCTGCACAGTATTGTCTTTTATCGATGGTGTTATTGATTCGTTTAGGACCTTGATGTTGGCTGAGGTGCACCCATGACCAGCTCGGAAACCAGATTGCATAGCRGAGAAGGTTTGGTGGRATTCAAAATGGTCGGTGATCTGTTTGTTAACTTTCGAAGACCTTAGAAAGGAAGGGTAGGATAGATATAGGTCTGTAACAGTTTGRGTCTAGGGTGTCTTCCCCCTTTGAAGAGGGGGATGACCGCGGAAGCTTTCAAATCTTTGGGGATCTCAGACGATACGAAAGAGAGGTTGAACAGGCTCGTAATAGGGGTTGCAACAATTGCGGCAGATCATTTTAGAAAGAGGGTCCAGATTGTCTAGCCAGGCTGATTTGTAGGGGTCCAGATTTTGCAGCTCTTTTAGAACATCAGCTATCTGGATTTGGGTGAAAGGGAAATGAGGGGGAGAGCTTGGGCAAGTTGCTGTGGGGGGTGCAGGGCTGTTGACCGGGGTAGGGGTAGCCAGGTGGAAAGCATGGCCAGCCGTAGAAAAATGCTTATTGAAATTCTAGATTTTCGTGGATTTATCGGTGGTGACAGTGTTTCCTAGYCTCAGTGCAGTGGGCAGCTGGGAGCAGGTGATCTTATTCTCCATGGACTTTACAGTGTCCAAGAACTTTTTGGAGTTTGTGCTCCAAGATGCAAATTTCTGTTTGAAAAAGCTAGCCTTTGTTTTCCTAACTGCCTGTGTATATTGGTTCCTATCTTTCCTGAAAAGTTGCATATCGCGGGGGCTATTCGATGCTAATGCAGTATGCCACAGGATGTTTTTGTGCTGGTCAAGGGCAGTCAGGTCTGGAGTGAACCAAGGGCTATATTTGTTCCAGTTTTTCTTTTAATTGAATGGGGCATGCTTATTTAAGATGGTGAGGAAAGCACTTTTAAAGAATAACCAGGCATCCTCTACTGACGTAATGAGGTCAAGATCCTTCCAGGATACCCGGGCCAGGTCGATTAGAAAGGCCTGCTCGCTGAAGTGTTTTAGGGAGCGTTTGACAGTGATGAGGGGTAGTCGTTTGACGGCAGACTCATTACGGACGCAGGCAATGAAGCAGTGATCGCCCAAGATCCTGGTTGAATACAGCAGAGGTATATTTGGAGGGCAGGTTAGTCAGGATGATGATATCTATTAGGGTGCCCGTGTTTACGGATTTGGGGTTGTACATGGTAGAGGTCCTTAACTGATCTTTAACTAGCCTCTCAAAGCACTTCATGATGACAGAAGTGAGTGCTACTGGGCGATAGTCATTTAGTTAAGTTACCTTCGCTTTTTCGGGTACAGGAACAATGGTGGACATCTTGAAACATGTGGGGACAACAGACTTTAATAGGTAGAGATTGAATATGTACATAAACACTCCAGCCAGCCGGTCTGCACATGCTCTGAGGATGCGTCTTGGGATGCCGTCTGGGCGGCAGCCTTGCGAATGTTAAATGTCTTACGCACGTCAGCCACAGAGAACAAGAGCTCGCAGTCCCCGCGAGCGTCGGTGGCCCGTGTCAGCGCCTCAGTGTTTTCCTTGAAGCGGGCGAAGAAGGTGTTTAACATTTACATTTACATTTAAGTCATTTAGCAGACGCTCTTATCCAGAGCGACTTACAAATTGGTGCATTCACCTTATGATATCCAGTGGAACTTTAACTTGTCTGGAGTGAGGCGTTGGTGTCCGCGACATGGCTGGCTTTCCCTTTATAATCCGTGATTGTCTGGAGTCCCTGCCACATACGTTGAATTACGACTCCACTTTGTCCATGTATTGTTGTTTTGCCTCGTTGATTGCCTAATGGAGGGCATAGCTGGTCTGTTTGTACACATCCATGTCCCTGAACTGCTGCAACTCCTATTCTTTGTAAGTGCGTAACTGACATGAACATTGAAGTTGAAATGCAGGGTAGTTCTTATTTAGAATGAGTATGTATCAGGCTTGTGATGCCTATGATTTAGAGGTAGGTGAAAGCAAAGAGAACTTCTTGAGTAAGGAGAAAGATCACTAAAGTGAAATRTTATGCATGTCAGTGTTTTGCAATGTAATATCCTTCTTACCGCATTCTTGAAGTTAGTGGTTGGAAAGTAAGTCTGACTGTGTGGTCCTATGTAAACATTTCAGATGCACTACTACCAACCAAAACAACATGGCTACCTTGAAAAGGTCCTTGTTGTAGTGGCCAGTGAGAAAAAAGGACAACCTTGGCATCATTTACCAAGAGTTCAGCTCAGAGGGAGTGTCATTCACACAAACACACAATAATATTGATCTCCCTCATGGAACTCTGTTATGTAACCAACTAGGATATTTTGCACATAAAACAAACACAACGTGGGCTTTGGGAATAAGTATATGCTGGTAGCATGCAACTTATGCATGTGTAGGATGAATTGGGACATTGGTGACCACAACGTTGGTATAGCATGCTAAAATTGATTTAGCCTCTATTTGTTTGTTTGTGTGTGCGTGCGGAAGTTAACTGTATCTGGGAGGTGACTTGAGCCATCCTGGCATTAAGGAGAAAATGCAATGTTCTCATTTGAGCTAGAGAATGAAATGAATACGCCACTTGGTTTTATAACACAAGGCCAGATCATGTGCCTTATGGTGCTCTATGCTAATCACCTTACTGACTGACTGCTTTCAGAGAGAGAGAGAGAGAGAGAGAGAGAGAGACCTTCTATGCTATCGAGAGGAACATAAAATTTGACATACCAATTAGGATCTGGCTAAAAATACTTAGATTCTATAACTGAGTTATAGAACCCATTGCCATTTATGGTTGTGAGGTCTGGGGTCTGCTCACCAATCAATAATTCACAAAATGGGACAAACACCAAATTGTGACTCTGCATGCAGAATTCTGCTAAAATATCCTCCGTGTACAACGTAAAACCCCTGTAACGTCTGCTTCCAACTCACACTCTAAAAACCCGTAGATCCACTGAACGCAGCTCACTTTCCAGGCCACTTTCCAGCTCATACTCTCAAACACATAGATCCCCTGAACGCAGCTCACTCTCCAGATCCCAATCACCTGAATTCTGATCACCTGTTCACACACCTGTATGTCATTGTCACACAGTATTTAGTTCAGTTCTTTGCACCCCATCATTGTGAGGTATTGTTTGTTTTGTGACACACTTCTATTTGGAGCGTTGGTTTTTCGTGATTTATGCCTTACTAATGATTCCTATTCCCTGCCTGTACTTTAGCCTATCGGATTTCATGTTATCAACCTATTGCCTGATCTCCCAGATGACATTACTAGCCTTTTCCTGGGTCTCCATTCCCTGTTCACAAACACAAACAGACCCCACGGAGCCCCAGGACAGCAACACAATTGAACACAGCCAAATCATGAGAAAACAAAAAGATAATAACTTGACACATTAGAAAGAATTTACCAAAAAACAAAGCAAACTAGAATGCTATTTGGCCCTAAACAGAGGGTACACAGTGGCAGAATACCTAACCACTGTGACTGACCCAAAATGAAGGAAATATTTGATGATGTACAGACTCAGTGAGCATAGCCTTGCTATTGAGAAAGACTGCAGAAGGCAGACCTGGCTCTCAATAGAATGTAATAATCCTTTCCCTGTAGGCTTAGCGAGATAGGGAGGTGTATCCTGACTTTCTTATGCTGTGTGTGAACATCACACATCCTCTGGACTTGTAATACAGTTCCAAAACTGGCATAGAGCCAAAGGGAGAGCTTGAGAATTTGTTCCCATCATCAGAATAAGATTACAGCTTCCTAGTCTTTCTGCCAAGACTCACTACGATATCCCATGATCTTCCCCAGTGTTTTGGGAATACACTGTAACCAGTGTGTGGATGTGGGTACAGTGTAGTAGTTCTCTTAGGGCTCTTGGTCTAAAAAGGAATCTATGGCTTCTGCCATTTTTGGGCCTTCCTCTGACACCACCTGATATWATTTTTTATTGAACCTTTATTTAACTAGGCAAGTCAGTTAAGAACAAATTCTTATTTACAATGATGGCCTACCGGGGAACAGTGGGTTAACWGCCTTGTTCAGGGGACAAACAACAGATTTTTACCTTATCAGCTCAGGGATTCAATCCAGCAACCTTTTGGTTACTGGCCCAACACTCTAACCACTAGGCTACTTGCCGCACCTAAATGATATAGATGTCCTGACAGGGAGCTCGGCCCTAGTGATGTGCTGGACTGTTCGCACCACCCTCTGTAGCGCTTAGCGGTTGAGCGCGGTGCAGTTGCCATACCAAGCGGTGATGCAGCCAGTCAAGATGCTCTCAATGGTGCAGCTGTATAACTTTTTGAGGATCTGAGTGCCCATGCCAATTCTTCTCAGCCTTCTGAGGGGGAAGAGGAGCTGTCGTGMCCTCTTCGCAACTGTGTGGGTGTGTGTGGATCACTTGAAGCTCTTSACCCGCTCCACTACAGCCCTGTCGATGTGGATGGGGGCGTGCTTGCCTCCCTATTTCCTGTAGTCCACGATYAGCTCCTTGGTCTTACTGACGTTGAGGGAGAAGTTGTTMAAATAAAGCAATTCACTGTTAAATGCCATTACAGTACTGGATAGWGTAAATATACGCTTAACTCCTCACTCAATGATAAAACAGATGCATCTGGATGTAAAATAGCAATCTACAGTATTGTCACCAACAGTCAGTCTAATAGCCTTTGTGACATAAAGNCCTCACTCAATGATAAAACAGATGCATCTGGATGTAAAATAGCAATCTACAGTATTGTCACCAACAGTCAGTCTAATAGCCTTTGTGACATAAAGTCATGTGCTTGTATTGATCTAGTGTCAGACACAACTTGGCAGGGATGACCAGTTTGTTTCAGAAGCCAAAATGATCAAACCAGATGTATCATGAGAACCCACAGCTCTTCACAAGTGTTGGGGCTCCTGTGTGGTGCAGTGGTCTAAGACACTGCATCTCAGTGCATGAGGCATCACTGTGGTATCTGGTTCAAATCCACGCTGCAGCACTTCCGGCCGTGATTGGGTGGCACACAATTGGACCATTGTTGGCCGGGGTAGACTGTCATTGTAAGTAAGAATTTGTTCCTAACTGACTTGCCTAGTTAAATAACATTCCCTGAACCAGTGTTGTTGGTCTACTCTAGACACATGTTACTCATAAATATTTTTTTAAATAGGATCTTTAGCTCTCTGTCCAAATCAAATTTTATTGGTCACATACACATGGTTAGCAGATGTTAATGCGAGTGTAGCAAAATGCTTGTGCTTCTAGTTCCGACAATGCAGTAATATCTAGCTAGTAATCTGACAAATTCACAACAACTATCTTATACACACAAATGTACATATAAATATATGGATGAGCGATGGTCGTGCGGCATAGGCAAGATGATATGGTATAGAATAGAATACAATATATACATATGAGATGAGTAGTGTAGGAAATGTACACATTATTAAAGTGGCGTTATTTAAAGTGACTAGTGAGACAATGAGACAATGATAGAGATATATTAGACAATGATCAATGATCAACTAATATCTCTAGCCAGTTGGCTCCTGAACCTCTCTTTGAACTGACCTTCATACCGAGCAGCTGCTGTTAATATATCTGTGTGTATTTTACAGTGTGTGTGTGTGTTTGTGTGTGCACCAGTGGCAATGTTAAACTTTAACCCTTCGCAGGTGCTGGGTTTTTCCTCATGCCACATATGGTACTGGTTGACCTGGAAGAAAGGGGTCCTTTCCCAGCATTCTCTGCTGCTCACGTGTGTCTGGGCACCCAGACCCAGACTGAACCACAGTGACATGAGAGTTAAAAGTACACACTGTAGTTTGAAGAATTTGTGGAGGCCTCCAAATGATGAAAAAATAAAATGGGTCACGGCAATTCCATGGTAACGGAATTACGCTGAGACTCAGAAAACATTGATTCTTAATTGTAAAGTGAAGAAACGGAGTCTCAGCGTAACTCCATTACCATGGAAAATGACCTTGGTAAGATGTCAAGTAAATGCATTCTAATGGTAAGAGATATCTAAGTAAGATGAGCCCAGACCTGACACAGACCAGAAACTGCCCTGGATCCAGAGTTTCCAGCGCTTCCCATTCAAGATCGGATCCGGAGGTACCTACGTCTTCGTCCTCTGTTCTGTCTCCCTCTCCGGTGGCTTCTACCTCGGGTTCAGATCCTCGGAGCTCCCAACCTTATCAGACCGTGAGGCTGCCTGAGAAACCGGCCCATTCAACATCACCAGCTGTCATCATAGGCAGCTCTATGGTGAGAAACCTCTCGGTCCCCAAGGCAAAAACCCTGTGCTACCCAGGAGCACGAGTACAGAACATCACAAGGCTGCTTCCTACTGTTCTACCACACATGCTGGGAGCTGACACTGCCGTAGTCCATGTGGGGTCAAACGACATCAGGAGGGCTAACTCTGAACATTTTATAATTGATTTTAAAGAACTGATTTTAGCATTAAAAGACTCCAAAAAACTGCCAATCATTTCAGGTCCAGTACCATCGTTGGGCCGCGGGTGTGAAAGATTCAGCAGACAGCTGGCATTACACATCTGGCTAAAAGACTACCGTAGCTCTGCTGGAGTCACTTTTATAGATAACTTTGACACCTTCTGGAAACAGAAGACACACTACAGGAATGACGGAGTCCATCCAAATCATCTTGGCTCCTGGACTCCTGGACGCATTTCAAGGCTGCGTTGAAACAGGATTTATCAATGACCCAAGATCAGCTCAGTTAATCCCTACCATTGTGACAATGAGTCGTCATAATGCGGCATCAAATGTACATTACCCTAGGGGCGTTGGCAGACACAATGTAAATAACTTAATTTATGTCCCCCTAATTGCCCTGAATACCTCTGTTGATCCTACAGCTATTGTATGCAGTAATCATCATGATCCAGAGTTACACTGTTAGCACTGAGGCGTGAATGTGTGAAATGCTTGATAGTGTATGTGATGTCAACAGAATAGTATATTTTCTGGGTGATTTAAATATTGACTGGCTCTCATCAACCTGCCCACTCAATAAATAACTTCAAACTGTAAGCAGTGCCTGCAACCTGGTTCAGGTTGTCAGTCAACCTACCAGGGTAGTTACAAACATCACAGGAATGAAATCATCAACATGTATTGATCACATATTTACTAATGCTGCAGAAATTTGCTTTAAAGCAGTATCTAAATCCATAGGATGTAGTGATCACAATATAATAGCCATATCGAGGAAAACCAAAATTCCAAAGGCTGGCCCTAATATAGTGTACAGTGGCAAGAAAAAGTAGGTGAACCCTTTGGAATTAACCAAGTTATGCAGAAATCCAGGTATCAAATGTAATCTGATCTTCATCTAAGTCAGAATAATAGACAAACATAGTGTGCTTAAAAAACTAATAACAGACAAATTATTGTATTTTTCTTGTCTATATTGAATACATAATTTAAACATTCACAGTATAGGATGGAAAAAGTATGTGAACCCCTAGGCTATTAACTTCTCCAAAAGCTAATTGGAGTCAGGAGTCAGCTAACCTGGAGTCCAATCAAAGAGACAAGATTGTAGATGTTGGTTAGAGCTGCCCTGCCCTGTAAAAAACACTCACAAACCTTTAGTTTGCTATTCACAAGAAGCATTGCCTGATGTGAACCATGCCTCAAACAAAAGAGATCTCAGAAGACCTAAGATTAAGAATTGTTGACTTGTATAAAGCTGGAAAGAGTTACAAAAGTATCTCTAAAATATTTGATGTTCATGAGTCCACGGTAAGACAAATAGTCTATAAATGGTGAAAGTTCAGCACTTTTGCTACTCTCCCTAGGAGTGGCCGACCTGCAAAGATGACTGCAAGAGCACAGCGCGGAATGGTCAATGAGGTTAAGAAGAATCCTAGAGTGTCAGCTAAAGACTTACAGAAATCTCTGGAACATGCTAACATCTCTGTTGACGAGTACACGATATGTAAAACCCTAAACAAGAATGGTGTTCATGGGAGGACACCATGGAAGAAGCCACTGCTGTCCAAAAAGAACTTTTCTGCACGTCTGAAGTTTGCAAAAGTGCACCTGGATATTCCACAGCGCTACTGGTAAAATATTCTGTGGACAGATGAAACTATAGTTGAGTTGTTTGGAAGGAACACACAACACTATGTGTGGAGAACAAAAAGCACAGCACACCAACATCAAAACCTCATCCCAACTGTAAAGTATGGTGGAGGGAGCATCATGGTCTGGGGCTGCCTCAGGGCCTGGACAGCTTGCTATCATCAACGGAAAAATGAATTCCCAAGTTTATCAAAACATTTTGCAGGAAAATGTTAGGCTATCTGTCCGCCAATTGAAGCTCAACAGAAGTTGGGTGATGCAAGAGGACAAAGACCCAAAACACAGAAGTAAATCAACAACAGAATGGCTTCAACAGAAGAAAATACRCCTTCTGGAGTGGCCCAGTTAGAGTCCTGACCTCAACCCGATTGAGATGCTGTGGCATGACCTCAAGAGAGCAGTTCACACCAGACATCCCAAGAATATTGCTGAACTGAAACAGTTTTGTAAAGAGGAATGGTCCAAAATTCCTCCTGACTGTGCAGGTCTGATCTGCAACTACAGAAAAAGTTTGGTTGAGGTCATTACTTCCAAAGGAGGGTCAACCAGTTATTAAATCCAAGGGTTCACATACTTTTCCCACCCTGCACTGTGAATGTTTACACGGTGTGTTCAATAAAGACATAAAAATGTATAATTGTTTGTGTGTTWTTAGTTTAAGCAGACTGTGTTTGTCTATTGTTGTGACCTAGATGAAGATCAGATSAAATTTTATGATCAATTTATGCAGAAATCCAGGTATTTCCAAAGGGTTCACATACTTTTTCTTGCCACTGAATAAGAGGTCATACAAGAAGTTTTGTAGTGATTCATATGTTGATGATGTAAATAATATTTGCTGGTCTGTGGTGTGTAATGAGGAGCAACCAGACACTGCACTTGGCACATTTATGAAATTGCTTATTCCAGTTACTAATAAGCACGTAGCCATTAAGAAAATGACTGGAAAAACTGTTAAATCCCCTTGGATTGATGAGGAATTGAAAAATGGTATGGTTGAGAGGGATGAGGCAAAAGGTATGGCAAATAAGTCTGGCAGCCCAACTGATTGGCAAACGTACTGCAAATTTAAGAAATCTTGTGACTAAGCTAAATAAAAATACAAATAAACTATACTATGAAACAAAGATAAATGTTATAAATAATGATAGTAAAAAGCTTTGGAGCACCTTCAATGACATTTTGGGAAAGAAAGCCAACTCGGCTCCATCGTTCATTGAATCAGATGGCTCATTYATCACAAAACCCACTGATATTGTCAACTACCTTGAGTTTTCATTGGCAAGATAAGCAAACATAGGGATAACATGCCAGCAACAAACGCTGACACTACACATCTAAGTATATCTGACCAAATTATGAAAGACAAGAATTGTACTTTTGAATTCTGTAAAGTCAGTGTGGAAGAGGTGAAACAATTATTGTTGTCTATCAACAATGACAAGCCACCGGGGTCTGACAATCTGGATGGAAAATTACTGAGGATAATAGCGGGCGATATTGCCACTCCTATTTAACACATCTTCAATTAAAGCCTACTAGAAAGTGTGTGCCCTCAGGCCTGGAGGGAAGCTAAAGTCATTCCGCTACCCAAGAATAGTAAAGCCCCCTTTACTGGCTCAAATAGCCGACCAATCAGCCTGTTACCAACCCTTAGTAAACTTCTGGAAAAATTGTGTTTGACCAGAAACAATGCTATTTCACAGTAAACAAATTGACAACAGACTTTCAGCACGCTTATAGGGAAGGACACTCAACAAGCACAGCACTTACACAAATGACTGATGATTGGCTGAGAGAAATAGATGATCAAATGATTGTGGGGGCTGTCTTGTTAGACTTCAGTTCGGCTTTTGACATTATCGATCATAGTCTGCTGCTGGAAAAACGTGTGTGATATGGCTTTACACCCCCTGCTATAATGTGGATAGAGTTACTTGACTAACAAAACACAGAGGGTGTTCTTTAATGGAAGCCTCTCAAACATAATCCAGGTAGAATCAGGAGTTCCCCAGGGCAGCTGTCTATAATAAAGCGCTGCTCTGCCTTCTTAACAACACTATCAACAAGGTAGGTCCTACAGGCCCTGGTTTTGTCGTACCTAGACTACTGTTCAGTAGTGTGGTCAGGTGCCTGAACAGACTTAGGAAAATTGCAGTTGGCTCAGAACAGGGCAGCACGGCTGRCCCTTAAAAGTACACAGAGAGCTAACGTTAATGACATGCATGTCAATCTCTCATGGCTCACAGTGGAAGAGAGATTGACTTCATCGTTAGTTGTTTTTGTAAGAGGTGAATGTAATGAGCTGTTTAAAATACTAGCACACAGCTCGGACACCAATGCATACCCCACAAGACATGCGACCAGAGGTCYCTTCACAGTTGCCAAGTCCAGAACAGACTATGGGAGACGCACAGTACTACATAGAGCCATGACTACATGGAACTCTATTCCACATCAGGTAACTGATGCAAGCAGTAGAATCCGATTTAAAAAGCAGGTAAAAATACATCTTATTGAACAACGGGGACTGTGAAGAGACACACACAAAGGTACAGACACATTGTGATATTGTTGTATGGTGGTATTGAACATGTTGTGGTGTGGATAATGTTGTGGTGGTGTAGGGATGTTATATGATGTACTGTTTTATCTTTAGCTCATTCAGTACAAACATAGTTCACTGTTTTATCTGTTGTTTTATATGTAATGTGGGTGCTTTGGTGTGTTTGGACCCCAGGAAGAGTAGCTGCTGCCTTGGCAGGAACTAATTGGGATCCATAATAAATACAAATMCAAAAGATCMAMATTTTTTGCAGTGCAAAATACAAAMAGTGTGACACCAGTCATAAAACTAAACATCCGTGTCATGATGCAGATATACTCTCAATTAAAACAATTATTAGATACTGACTAGGCCTATATAAGAAACACACACACACACACACACTACTTCCAATCACACACACCCTCCCCATCCCATGACTCTCATTGCCGTATGGTCCTGTGGAAGAGGCCTCTCTAAGTGGAGGCACGTTTAGTAGGCAGCCTGGCTCATATTACTGCCATACCTTCAGATATTACTGCAGGAACAGACCCAGGAATTTGAGAAAGACAGGCCAGCCCAGGACAGCCTGGGAGCCTCCACTGAACCAACGCCTGATTCAATCATCAATAATCAGAGACCTGCTTGCTGCACTCTGTACCCTGGCCCCAGGACACAGGAAGKGGCCCACGAGGGGCCATCTGAGAGTCACGGGACTGCAGGGATGCTCCTTAGTTAGGCGTCCTACCAGGTCAAATAGATGGGCTGTTCAAATCACACGATAAAAACAGCAAGAAATAAATCAAAAATGTGCATATTTTATACTATAACCAGCAATGAGATCACCAACATGATATGCATGAAGTGGTTCAGTGAAACAGGCCTAGTGTTATCAGACATTGTTATTGTCATTTTCAAGAAGCTTCCATGTGAAGCTACATTATCATGATATGGTATGATCAATAGACACTCAGTGACCTCAGTACAATATAGAAGGTATTTAAGCTGTGGAGGCTGCTTAGCGGAGGACGGCTCATATATATTAATGTCTGTAACGGAGCGAATGGAATGACATCAAACAGATGGAAACCATGTGTTTGATGTACAGTATTYGATACTATTCCACTCATTCCAGTCATTACCACGAGCCCGTCCTCCCCAATTAACGTGCCACCAACCTCCTGTGTATTTAAGTATGACTCAGAAGTATTTCTGTATGTAATAAAGCCCTTTTTTGGGGAAAAACACMTTCTGATTGGTTGGGCCTGGTTCCCCAGTGGGTGGACCTATGCCCTCCCAGGCCCACCCATGGCTGTGCCATTGCCCAGTCATGTGAAATCCATAGATTGGGACCTAATKAATTTATTTCAATTGGACTGATTWCCTTATAAACTGTAACTCAGTAAAATCTTTGAAATTGTTGCATGTAGCGTTTATATTTTTGTTCAGTATATTTCTATGCGCCATCCAGCCACATAGGACATGTCTTACTCCAGAGTGGGCGTTCTTCCGTTGTGACAGACACAGATACTTGGTTTTGAAAACCAGAACTCAGAAGATCGTTGTAATYTCCCTTGTTTGATTCGCATTGTAATAGAATAGAGTGATTAACTATGGAAAGTTGCTCTGCCAAGCAACATAATCAGTGCTGTCAAAGTTCAATGTGTCCACAAGGTTGCGCTCTAACAAAGCAGTTCTCATTCAAAGGACTTCAAAATGAATCGTATCTTAAATCCCTTTGTTTCATTGTTTCCCCATCCTTCACCTACCCTGACGTGAAAGAACAGAGCAAATTAAATAACATTTGTTCTTTTTTGTCAGATTGGTGCTGTCACGGATTAGCCTCGTACAGWATGTAAGGTTACGAGATCCGGATTGTTCGTAGGAGGCTAGTCACGGACAATATACCACTTAAAAATACTGATGCTCACTAAAAGGTAGCCTACATCGTCTATCCACCCCTTGTCTTTTTGCCGAAAAGTTGATTTGACAATGATGTTCTTCTAACCAACCGTTTAATTMTAATGGTCAGCTCTACTGTTACAATAAAAGTATACTAGAATGGAGTAGAAACAGTATAGTTATATATCCAACCTGCTGCTACATTCACTACATTCCTAAAGGAAATAATGTTCTTTTTACATTTTCCCTGACACCAAAAAGTACTTGTTACATTTTGACAGGAAAATGGTCCAATTCATACACYTATCAAGAGAACATCCCTGGTCATCCCTACTGCCTCTTATAAATGTGTAAATAAATGTCAGTGTTGTAGTGTACCCCTGGCTATCCGTAAAGTAAAACATTTTTTTTTACATTGTGCTGTCTGGTTTGCATAATATAAGGATTTTGAAWTTWTTWATACTTTTACTTGTGATACTTAAGTATATTTAAAACCAAACACTTTTAGACTTTTACTCAAGTAATATTTTACTGGGTGACTCTCACTTTTACTTGAGTCRTGTTCTATTAAGGTATCTTTTCTTTTACTACAGTATGACTTTTGGGTACTTTTTCCACCACTGTCAAAAGCATCGACTGATTATAGCCCTAGTATACGTAGAGSTATGGGCCGGGAAAAATAACCTTCAAGCTGTTTCTCTGCAAAATTATTCCTATTTTGATGCAATCGTTTAGAATAACTTATTTTATCACAACATCATATCGGTTGATGGCCATAGAATAATGGTGATGACAGGATGATCCTCCACGTTTCACACCAGAATAGTGGAGATGCGAGACAAAAGTAGAGTGGTTTCAGTTGCATATGAAAAGGGGAGTAGGAGGTTAGCACAGCAAAGTGGAGTCAGTAAGTAAGCAGGACCCAGGACAGCCACACGGATAGGTAGTTCAGAGGAGTAAAAGCCGGCACGGCGCTGGGTGGATTCAAGTTCTGATTGAGGCTCGCTACTTGGTAAGATGATCCGAAATAAACGACCAGCAAATATGTTAATTAGGCAGTTTAGCTATTTTCCCACGAGTTTGTCCTGAGTAGGTACATTGTAAACAAAGGCTTGGCGTTTTGTAATAACGGTGTTATTAAGGTAGCTACGAATTCACCGAAAACATTCGATTCTGCAAAAAAGTCGACAAGTTTACTACCACATATTTAGCTTTACAAGCTGTAAATTTAGCTGTTATACCRGAAGCATTGATGCTACTATAGTGCATGTGTTCGATATAACAATATGAAAGTTATCTAGATAGCCAGTTCGCTAGCTAACAAATAATCCCTTCCCTTGTAGCTAGCTGGTCAGCATAGCATTGTAGCCGAGACGAGCAGACAAGCTGTCACAATGCGTCAACATTGTTTTAATTAGTGCAATCATCATGAAATAGTATCTCCTCGCAGGTAGCCTACTACAATGTTTCAGTAACGTTAATCACTACAGGAGTTCCACAGAAGAGTTTCATCACATTATGATGCATACAGGTTAGCTACATATAATAACATTTATACATTGAGAAGCAAAAACATTTTTGAGACAGTTTAGTTTCTCCAACAATTAACCTTATAATTGTTTCATATTTGCATGAACATGTTTTGAGAGAACATCTCAAGTCATGTAGACCGTTTCTGAGGAGAGGTGATTGAGGATAATGATTGAGGCACCATTTTTACCTCATCTAGCCATGCTCTTATTTTTAGTCTGTCTAATAGCAKGGTTGCGTTGTGTATAACTGACGTAAATGGTGGGTTTTTTACATGTTCTTTCTGTTTCCCTCCCTGATTGTTCCGACATCCCTGCTCTCTCATAGATCTATTCATAGAAGGCAGGCTGTATAGTGGAACATGCTACAAACTGTCGCTGACAACTTTCTTTAGTTCATTWGTGTGGTTCATTGTGTGCAGCAAAGTTTTTTCTTCTATTGGTTTAGAGGCGTGTTATAGGCATGTTTGTTTCATAATGTTGCTTGTCTTTGTTGTGCCTATTTAGACAGCAGGAATGGGGCAAGGTGTGGGTGGTTGACTGACAGGGAGACGGACCAATCACTTGTCAGGATGCTGGCTCGGAACCGCTTCATCCTCCTGGTGGTGGTGGGGGCGGTGCTGGCCATCGTGAGTCTCAGCCTCCAATTCTGTAAGTAAACTGTGTGTKTGTTTGTGTAGTGTATTGTAGTGTCTCTACAGCTGCCATTATTTGTGGTTGGAATTTGTGTGTGATCGTGTGGTGTGTATATCCAGGTGTGTTTGTGTATGATCACACGGTGTGTGTGTATTATATCTGACCACTAGTGTTTTCCACTCCAAGCGACCCATTTACATGGAAACAAAGACAGGTCCTCTAGAGACATTCTATATATAGACCAGTCCTATCCACTATGATACCCTGAGATACTCTTAAGTGTTCCCCCAATGACTTGTCGGTAGAAAATGGCCTCTGCCTCCGTTAGGTCATTGTGCCCCATCTCGCCTGTGCATAGAAAAAAATTCTGTGTCCTCGATGGTAATAAATACAAGGAAACAGGCCAAGTCGATTTGTTGCGTAAGACWCTTACTGTGGGTGGATGGAAGAGTYCTTTCGCTGTTATATGGAAATAACATAATTAGAAAGAAGGCTAGACTGGAGAATATTATTGAGCTGCAAAAATAACATCCATATTTGAATGAAAAATCCTAGTCCCAGATTATGTTGGGTATGAAATATTCTGTATAGTGCGTACCTTTCTCTCTGTACCCTGCTCTCTTGCTTCAAGTCTTTACAGACGCCAGAAGAGATTGCAATTCTGTGAGTGTGTCTTAACTCTGCATTGAAAATGTGTGAACTGTGTGACCCTGTTGCCATCTCTCYTCTCCCTCTCTCTCAAAAGCAGAGGTGTGTGTCTGTCTGAGGGGGATTGTAGGCTGAAGTAACTTTAATGCACTACTTAAAACCATTCTCTGCTCCTGCCCTCTAATCTTCTCCTTTAGCAAAAACGAAAGGCAATAAAAGATTATGCTGAATGAAATCCCACTGTAAATTGTTACCATTGAGTGTGTGYGTGCATGCGTGTGTCTAGGCTCGTATGGGTCCCTTACTTTGTCATTGAGAATGTGTCTTGACTCTTGATTGATTTCTCGATCACTTGAGGCAACATGGGATTTATGTAACCAAAGTATGGTCTGTGTTAGCGGCCTCTCCTTCCCTGTCATGTGATCTGTAGGTTGTYTGTGTGTTGGAGAGAGGCTGTCATAATTTATTCATCAGACTGCAAGTCATTATCCTCTACTACAGGGGAAGGCCCAGTGGGACAGCAGCACTTCATGTTCCATTGATTGTCATCCTTCTTTCTCCTCCACTTTCCCTCCCTCTCTTATCGGTTTTCTGCTTAAGTTATCTTTCTCTTTTTCTATTTTAGCCTCTGACTGTTATCTTCCTGTTTTGGTCTGTTCTTTCTTACGCTACTTCTCTCACTTTCCCTCCCTCCCTCCCTCCTTCCCTCCTTCTTTTCTTTCTGATTATTTTGAACATGGGAGAAGAAGCCAGTGTATAGAATTTGTTTGTATGGATTTCAATTTGTTTGCTGAAACTTGATTGATTATGGTGTGTGATCCAGACAGGCAATAAAAGATGGTTTGCCATGACTCTGACACTCTGCCTGCCTCTACGACCTCTCTGAAATCTGGACTGGGGTCGCCATGGCAGTAGAGGCGTGACACCTGTTTGACAAGCGACAGGGAGTCCCACAGTAAGAGAGGTGTGAAGCTTAGCGGAACAGAGGACGGAGAAGGAGGGAAACAAAAACAGGAGGAGGGATATGGCGAGAGAGATAGAATAGAGGAAAGGAGAGACAAAGAGAGAGATGACAGGAGAGGGAATGGAAGAGGAGAGAGGGGGAGGCAATAACATCAACAGAGCGATACAGGAAAATATAGACTACAGGAATTGAAGAGAAGATAAAAGAGAAGACGAAAGGAGAGCAGAGAGAGAGAGAGCGTGATGGAGGAAAATACATGTATATAATGAGAAGAATGGAGAGGGAGAGAGAATAATCCACAGAGATGGAGATATAACATCAGAGGAAATGGAGAGAGGGGGAGAGAATAATCCACAGAGATGAAGAGAGATATAACATCAGAGGAAATAGAGAGAGGGGAGAGAATAATCCACAGAGATGAAGAGAGATATAACATCAGAGAAAATAGAGAGAGGGGGAGAGAATAATCCACAGAGATGGAGAGATATAACAGAGGAAATAGAGAGAGGGGGAGAGAATAATCCACAGAGATGAAGAGAGATATAACATCAGAGGAAATAGAGGGGGAGAGAATAATCCACAGAGATGAAGAGAGATATAACAGAGGAAATAGAGAGAGGGGAGAGAATAATCCACAGAGATGAAGAGAGATATAACATTAGAGGAAATAGAGGGAAGAGAAAGGAATAGGCAGAGAGAGAGAATACAGGAACGAAAGCCAAACTAACAGCGACGTGTTTTGGAGGATAGCTATGAGTCAGTGACACGGAGACAGACAGCCCACAGGGATTAGAGGCAGACAGACAGATAGACCACAGGGATTAGAGGCAGACAGACAGATAGACCACAGGGAGTAGAGGCAGACAGACATATCGACCACAGGGAGTAGAGGCAGACAGACAGATAGATAGACCACGGGGAGTAGAGGCAGACAGACAGATAGACCACAGGGAGTAGAGGCAGACAGACAGATAGACCACAGGGAGTAGAGGCAGACAGACATATCGACCACAGGGAGTAGAGGCAGACAGACAGATAGACCACATGGAGTAGAGGCAGACAGACAGATAGACCACGGGGAGTAGAGGCAGACAGACAGATAGACCACGGGCAGTAGAGTCAGACAGACAGATAGACCACGGGCAGTAGAGGCAGACATACAGACAGATAGACCACGGGCAGTAGAGGCAGACAGCCAGATAGACCACGGGGAGTAGAGGCAGACAGACAGATCATACATGTGTAACGGATGTGAAATGGCTAGTGTCACGAACCGGCTCAAAGCCCGTAACAAAAGGGAGACAACGTGGAGATAAGGAGTAACAAAATATATATTTATTAAATAAAGTAACTAGGTATAATATACAATGATGTGTGTAATCAGTAATCAGTAGTGTAAGTGAGTGTTTTGCATGCATGAATGTGATAATGCAGGGTGTTGAAAAATGCTAAAGCAACCAACCAAAAAAACACCAAGAAACACAACCAAATCTATAAAGGTGTCTGCATGGAGAGAGTCTCCTCCATGAATGGGGAAGTGGTGTATTTATCCTGGGACACACTGGGCTCAGGTGTTTCCCATGTAGCTGACGACCCTCCCAACTCCACCCACCGACATCCTAATAAGGAAACAAGAACAAGAGAAGAATACGGCAGACAGAGTTGGAGGGTCGTCACATTTCCCCCCATAAAAACGGGACCAAAAAGGACCCCGGAACAACATACTGGCCCCTGCGTCCCAAAATTGACACAGCCTCTGCGTCCCAAATTGACACAGCCTCTGCGTCCCAAATTGATGAGGGGTTACGTGTTCACACTTCCAATTTGCCCCAGCCAACCTCCTCCTCAGACCTCAGCAACCTTTGCGCACGGGAAGCAACATTTAGAGGAAAGAAGACTCCCCAGACCTCAGCAACCTTTAGGCATAGGAAGCAACATTTAAGAGGAAAGAAGACTCCCAGACCTCAGCAACCTTAGTGCATAGGAAGCAACATTTAAGAGGAAGACTCCCCAGACCTCAGCAACCTTAGGGCATAGGAAGCAACATTTAAGGGAAAGACTCCCCAGACCTCAGCAACCTTAGTGCATAGGAAGCAACTTTTAAGAGGAAAGAACACAAGACCAGGAGGGAACAGACAGAACAGAGAGAACATGACAATACGAAACAATGGTCAGTCACGTAACCATTTAGGAACAGGGCGCACGAGAGAGCGCATCAGCAATCACGTTTTCAGTCCCCCGGATGTGCCGCACATCGAGATGGAATGATTGTAAAAATAAACACCATCTCATTATTCTCTGGTTCGGACACATCATGGACCTCAAAAAAGTGAGAGGGTTATGGTCGGTGTAGACCACAATGGGTACTACCCCCGACCCGACATACACTTCGAAGTGTTGTAGCGCCCAAATGAGTGCTAGCGCTTCCTTTTCAATAACCGAACAGTTCAACTGATAATCGTTAAACTTTTTGGAAAAGAAAGGTTTCCCACTGTTCATTCTCAGAGGAACGTGCATAATAGGGTTTTAACAAATTTACATGGCACAGGTAGTGTGCTTTCCTCCGTTCTGGAGTGGCAACTAGATAATTTCGCTCAGTGTACTTAAGCACCACTGTATATGGACCTTGAAACTTGGCTTGAAAAGGAGAACCAACAATTGGCAGCAGAGCAAGAACCTGGTCGCCTGGACTAAAGTGACGAGGCTCAGCTCGGCAATCAAATATGCCTTTCATCCTCTCCTGTGAAGATGATAGCTTCTCTTTAGCCATTTCGCCAGCGGCATACAAGCGGCGCCGGAAATCACACACATACGATAACAAGGACTGAGGAGGCTCGGGAGACTTCCAGTCATCCTGAAGAACAGATAGAAGTCCACGCACCCTATGTCCAAGCACAAGGCCATTTGGACTGAAACCCGTGCTCTCCTGTGTAACCTCCCTAGCGGCTAACAGTAACCAAGTCAACCCCTCCTCCCAATCCTTATCCATCTCAGTACAATAACCTCTCAACAAAGACTTAAGTGTTTGATGGAAACGTTCCAGTGTTCCTTGACTTTGCGCGTGATAGGCGCTAGCCAGATTGTGCTTAATATGGAGCTGTTGGAGAACCCGACCAAACAGATTAGAGGTGAAATTAGATCCTGATTCACTCTGAATGACCTTAGTTTCTGTCACTGTTTGGAATACCTGAGTCAAAGCTTTTAACACAGACTTAGTCGTGATAGACCGGAGAGGATAAGCTGCTGGAAACCTTGTGGTCTGACACATCACAGTGAACAAGTAACTACTAACCTTTTTAGAACGAGGCAGAGGACCCACACAGTCAATAATCAGATATTCAAAAGGCTGGCTGAGTACAGGAATAGGAAACAGTGGTACCGGCTTAATAGCTTGATTAGGTTTACCAGTTAATTGACAGGTGTGACAAGTTGATGAAATCAGAGACATCCCTCTTTAATCTAGGCCAAAAGAAATGTCTTAATATGCGATGGTAGGTTTTCCTCACCCCCATATGTCCAGCAACATCATTGTGAGAAGTTGTCAACACCAACTCACGAAGTTTTACTGGTACCACAACCTGACTAATCGCCACTGACGCTACCCTGACCGTCTATACTGACGTTAACTGACGTCTATACTGATGCTAACTCACCATCTATACTGATGCTAACTCACCATCTATACTGATGCTTACTCCCATCTATACTGATCTTACTCACCATCTATACTGATGCTATGACAATACTATATGATGCTAACTCACAACTATACTGTGCTAACTGACACATCTTACTGATGCTAACTGACATCTATAGCTGATGCTAACTCACCATATATACTGATGCTAAGTCACCATATCTTATTGCTAACTGACCGTCTATACTGACGCTAACTCACCATCTATACTGATGCTAACTGACCGTCAATTACTGATGCTAACTCACCATCTATCACTGATGTTAACTCACCTCTTACGGATGTTAAAGACCGTCTATACTGATGCTAACTCACCATCTATACTGATGCTAACTGATCATCTATACTGATGCTAACTCACCATCTATACTGATGCTAACTCACCATCTATACTGATGCTAACTAGACCATCTATACTGATGCTAACTGACCGTCTATACTGATGCTAACTCACCGTCTATACTGATGTTAACTCACCATCTATACTGATGCTACACCTCACCATTATACTGATGCTAACTCAACCATCTCTATTGATTAACTGACCTCTATACGATGCTAACCACCATTCTATACTGTGTTAACTCACCATCTATACTGATGCTAACTCCCATCTATACTGATGCTAACTCACCATCTATACTGATGTTAACTCACCATCTATACTGATGCTAACTGACCGTCTGTACTGATGCTAACTGACCTCTTACTGATGCTACTGACCCGTGAGTCTATACTGATGCTAATGATTGTCTATACGGATGTTAACTCACTGTCTAATTACTGATGCTAACTGACCGGTGAGTCTATACTGATGCTAACTGACCATCTATACTGATGCTAACTCACCACTATACTGACGCTAACTGACCTACTATACTGACGTCTAACTGACCGTCTATACTGATGCTAACTCACCATCTATACTGATGCTTAACTCACCATCTTATCTGATGCTCTTACTCCCATCTATACTGATGCTTACTCACCAACTATACTGATGCTACTCACCAACTATACTGATGCTAACTGACCATCTATACTGATGCTAACTGACCATCTATCCTGATGCTAACTCACCATATATACTGATGCTAAGTCACCATATATACTTATGCTAACTGACCGTCTATACTGACGCTAACTCACCATCTATACTGATGCTAACTGACCGTCAATACTGATGCTAACTCACCATCTATACTGATGTTAACTCACCATCTATACGGATGTTAACAGACCGTCTATACTGATGCTAACTCACCATCTTACTGATGCTAACGATCATCTATACTGATGCTAACTCACCATCTATTACTGATGCTATCACCATCTATACTGATGCTAACTCATCTCATACTGATGCTAACTGACCGTCTATACTGATGCTAACTCACACCGTCTATACTGATGTTAACTCACCATCTATACTGATCCTAACTCACCATCTATACTGATGCTAACTCACCATCTCTATTGATGTTAACTGACCGTCTATACTGATGCTAACCCACCATCTATACTGATGTTACTCACGCAATCTATACTGATGCTAACTCACCGTCTATACTGATGTTAACTCACCATCTATACTGATGCTAACTCACCATCTCTATTGATGTTAACTGACCGTCTATACTGATGCTAACTCACCATCTATACTGATGTAACTCACATCTATACTGATGCTACTCACCATCTATACTGATGCTAACTCACCATCTATACTGATGCTAACTCCACCTCTATACTGATGCTAACTCACCATCTATACTGATGCTAACTGACCATCTATACTGATGCTAACTCACGTTATTACTGATGTACTCACCGTCTATACTGATCTAACTCACCATCTATACTGATGCTAACTCACCATCTATCTGATGCTAACTGACCATCTATACTGATGCTAACTCACCATCTATACTGATGCTAACTCACATCTATACTGATGCTAACTCATCATCTATTACTGATGCTAACTCACCATCTATACTGATGCTAAACCTATCCCCTATACTGATGCTAACTCACATCTATCGGATGTAAACTGACTGTCTATACTGATGCAACTCAGCGTATACTGATGTTAACTCACCGTCTATACTGATGCTAACTCACGCTCTATACTGATGCTAACTCCCATCTATACTGATGCTAACTACCATCTATACTGATGCTAACTCACCATCTATACTGAGCTAACTCACCATCTATACTGATGCTAACTCATCATCTATACTGATTGCTAACTCACCATCTATACTGATGCTAACTCAACCGTCTATACTGATGCTAACTCACCTTCTATACGGATGTAACTGACTGTCTATACTGATGCTAACTC